>NC_091059.1:9212468-9515682 GCF_000393655.2 Nicotiana sylvestris
AACAACTAACCTGTTAGGAATATAGTAGAATGTCCTAGATCCAATATCATATTTGATGATTTGAACATATTTTTGTGAACGTTATTTGATATAAAATATATATGGCATATGATATTCTTTTATCATTGTTATTAATTGCTTGATTAATTTGATAAGGTCCTTGATTAAATTTTGAGACTTGACATTGTGATGGGGATCATGATAATGAGAGTAAAGTTTCTTATAATGTAATCTAAATTTGTTCTTGATCGTAGGATTATTAATTTGGACATTAGTAATCCGGTTAGATCAATATTTATGTGATCGTCTTTATGTGATAAAGATTAGTTGATCTCATTAACTAAATTACATAGATAGATGATGCATATAGAGATATGATCATTGAACCGACTCATTGGATAATTCCTAATAGTTAGAATTACCATAAACTGTCAATAGGATATTCTCTTGAAGAATAGTTTCCTTTGACCTGAGATCGTTATAGTAATTGACAAGTTATTTATTGTGCTTTGATACTAGACACTTATGGCCCTAGGACGATAGTTGAAAGGATATTGGGTATGATTAAATGCTTGTAGAATTAGTGATTGATCAAGATGGAATCTGTCAGCTCTTGGTAATGAGTTTAAGCTCCATGTTGTCATGAATTATAAACGACCAAACTAAGACCTTGGCCAGGGCAATTGAATGAAAGAAGAAATGAGTTTCTTAGGTCATTCAATGGTCGATTATATGTGACATGAACACATAGTTGGTCGCCTATTAGGATTTGACAGTTGAACCATATCCTAGGGTGATCCAGAGCTATAAGGATAGAAGGAATTACTACATTATTCTTCTACTGGTTCTTGAGAGTAAATTGTATACTTCATGATATCCGGTCGTTAAGGAGTGTTGCTAGACGTCGCTCTTGATTAGTATACTAATGTGATTAATTTACTACCGGTTTAGTATTGACCCTATGGGGTTACACACTAACGAGTGTTCTGATCTTTGCTAAAGGATTAATTAATTTATTATTTGATAATTAAATTAAAGAATTTAATTATTCAAATAAACTTAGTTATTAGTCCTAATAAAATATTATTATATTCTTTGCCAGCACAGAGGATATAATTAATACTGTGAACAAATTAAAGTTTTCTATTTGGAATAGAAATTAAATTATATCTCTTAGTTAAAATATATATTTGATACTCATAATTAATATTTATTTATATATTTAGATATATAAAATATTAATTAAAAGGCTCATAAGTTAAAACCAACTTTGAGTTGGATTAACCAGAAAGTTCATAAAGGACGTGAGGCTATCAAAATCCCATGAGTAATGGGATTAGTAGTTTACGTATGAGGTCCAAAAGGACTTGTTGGTTGCTTTGTTCTATTGTGAATAAGATTTGTATTTTACAATATAAAATTGTAAGAAGTCCAATTTTGAGAAGGGATCCTCACGTCAATCACGATCTTCACGTTTTTTCTTAACCTAAATTAATAATTTGGTGCTCGAGTGTATATATACGCACATCACCAAATAACGTGAAGAGGTGAAAAAAACTTCAGAGGAGCCACAACGAGAGATATTTTGACAAAGTAAATTACTTTCTTTGTCGTGTAGTTGGCTGAAAGTTTTGAGAAAAATTTCAACTCTATATATTTCATTCAATTTTGTTCGCGGGTTTCATTGATCAAAGAGTTGATAGCAAAGATCGGTCTCGGTGTGGATACGCATAGAGTCTTCGCACTGTCGAAGAAATTTTGAAATGAGACTCTCTTCACCAGGTACGTCTTAGATCCGATCTTTGACATGTAAATAAATTTTAAACACGAAAAGACTTGCCTAGGATTGTTATTGTCTTCCGCTGCGTGTTACGAACACCTATATGTAATCCTTCAGTGGTATCAGAGCCGTGGTTTATTGTGCCTAAAAGTTTTTTACGAAATATTTTAATATTATATTTGAAGAGTTCAAACCATAATACATGTGTCTTGTGCAATAGTCAAATCGTTTGAATGTTGATATTATTTTATTGTGGATAAAATATGTATTTATATAACTATTGAGATAGTTCATAACTTGAATTTGAAATTTTGTATTAGATACGATGAGAATCTATAATAGGTTACATGATTCTATTGTTATTTTTAATTGTTATTAGTTCATGAGATGTTAATTAATAATGATATTCTGGCATGAATTAGTTTTTTGTGATATATGTGATATATAGATTAAACATGTTAGAAGAATGTTGAATTTTATTTTTATATCACGTGCTTGTTCATTAAATAATTTTAAATTATTTATTACATGTGATGTATCAATTTAGGACTAAGCATATAGACAACTTGAACTAAATTCACATGCTATAAAAGATTTGATCTTCATATTTTCAAAAATTGTTTTAGTAACAATTCCCTCTTACTAAAATTTGAGTTCTTAAATAATAAAATATAAGATATTTTATTATAGAGCTATCCATCAAGGTAAATAATTTTACTTATTTCTTGTTTATAAGGAGCGGTCTGACTACTAGGAGACTTATAGTTCGAGAATATGTTAAAATTATTTATTGCATTAGATGTATGGATTGAAAGAATTATTCAATTTTACACTAGATGCCTGGACCACCCGGGGGAGTATAAAATTTAATAAGTTCTTTGCTATCATGATGGTTGAACTCAACTATGTCAATATGATCGACTTGACTACCAGGGGGCTATTTTGACATAGAGCTATTTAAGGAAATTGTATGGGAATACAATTGGTAAGAGTACTTACCTTTAAAATATATGTGAGAAACGACTTGACTTCCAAGTGGCTCATACATATTGTTAAAGGATTCTTTTACTCCACTAACAGAAATAAAGATTTCGTAAACTATAATTAGTGTAAATAGTTTAAAATAATTAGTGAAAATATCATTTAGATAAAAGTCCATGTCTTTATGATATACGCAAATATGTTCTTATATCATTGCCTTTTCTTTTCTATATTTTAGATTTCTCAATATGTATGTTATATCACTTCGTGAAATACTTGAGACCAACAAGTCGGTAGGACCAAACTTTGATGACTGGTATAAAAATTTGAGAATTGTTCTCATGCATGAAAAGCTCATTGATGTGATCGATAATCCTGCAAAGATAATCCCACCATAGAATGATGTTCAAGGCACCAAGGTTTATCAGAAACACTTGGAAAAATGCTGTGCTATTAAACACATCATTCTCGCTTCTATGAATTCTGAACTCCAGAGGAAACATCAGAATATGGATCCAACTGCAATCATTGAATATCTTAAGAAGATGGTTGATACACAGTTGGACATTGAAAACTCTCCAGTTGGACCCCTTGTCAATCATATGATTGTTCTTACCGAAGAACATGAGAAGTTGGGGTACAAGCTTGATAAAGAGCTTTCTGAAGATTTGATCTTGCAATCAGTATATGATGCTGAATATTTTCACTGTAAGAAGAAAGGGCATTGGAAGAGAAACTGCTAGGAGTATCTTGCAACTCTAAAGGATAAGAAACAAGGTGAGACATTAATGAAAAATGTTTTCAAGGTTTCTTTAGCTACTACTAATTCTTCACTGTGGGTACTAGATATTGGCAATGGTTATAACATCTGTAATATATTGCAAGGGTTCAAGATAAGTAGGAGGCTAAAGAAAGGAGAAGTTAATCTACAAGTTGGAAATGGTGCAAAAGTTGCGGTCGTAGCTATAGGATCAATTTCTTTAATAATGCCTACGGGCAAAGTACTTATGTTGGATGATTGTTATTACGTTCCTAAATTTGTTTCGAACATAATTTCAGTTTCTATGTTAGACAAACATGGTTTTCGCATTAATATAGGCAATGGTTTTTGCTCTATTTATTATAGTGATAATTTATATGTGAATGGCTATCTCCAACATGATGTTCATATCTTACCTAATGTAAATGCTAATTCAATTATGCATGTTTCAAGTCTTAAGAGGAAAAGAGATGATCAAGTAAATCATACATACCGTTGGCATTGTAGGCTTGGTCATATTGGAGAGAAAATAATTAACAAGCAGTACAAGGAAAGGTACCTTGACAAATATGATTTTGAATCATATCCAACTTGTAAATCTTGTCTCAAAGGAAAAAATGACCAAATCTCCATTTAATGGAAGTGGAGAAAGAGCTTCTGAATTATTGGGGCTAATTCATACAGATGTTGTGGGCCCATGAAAATTCAAGCTAGAGGTGGATATTCTTACTTCATCACCTTCACTGATGATATGTCAAGATATGGATTTGTATATCTTATGAAACACAAGTTTGAATCTTTTGAAATGTTCAAAAGATTCCGTAGTGAAGTTGAGAAGCAGACTGGTAAAAGTATCAAAGTACTAAGGTCTGATAGAGGTGGAGAATATCTTAGTGAAGATTTTACCAGATATCTCAGAGAGAATGGGATTCTCTCACAGTGGACACCTCCAGGAACACCACAACACAATGGTGTGTATGAAAGGAAAAATCGAACCTTATTAGATATGGTGAGATCTATGATGGGGTTCACTGATCTTCCAATAAATTTATGGGGATATGCTTTGGAAGCATCAACATACTTACTTAATAAAGTTCTCACTAAGTCAGACTCTACAGCACCATATAAGATATGGAAAGGATGTAAGTCTAACCTTAGACATATTAAAGTTTGGGGTTGTCCAGCTTATGTTAAAAGACTACAATCTGATAAACTTGACTCAAGATTTGATAAGTGTAGGTTCATTAGGTATCCCAAGGAAACAATGGGATATTATTTCTATCACCCTTCTGACCATAAAGTGTTTGTGACCAGGGGAGCAACCTTTTTGGAAAGGGAATTTCTTTTAGAAGGAAATTATAATGGAGAAATAGAACTTGATGAAGTTCAAGAAACTAATGAAGTTCAAGAACAGGTTAATGAACCAGTTCCAAACCAAATTGAACAACAACCAAATCCAGCACAAGGTGAATAGGTTGTATAAATACCTCTTAGAAGGTCTACACGAGAACGTCATGTACCAACTAGATTAAATTTATTGGTACAAGATAATGTATCAAATGAGGTTGATCATAATGATGATGACCCTAAGACCTATGAAGAGGCTATACAAAGTTCTGATTATGAGAAGTGGCAAAAGGTCATGGAATCCGAAATGGAATCCATGAAGGAAAATAAAGTATGGACTTTAGTTGAACCTTCAAATGGATGTGAAAACAACTTTTCTTAATGGTGAGCTAGAAGAGGATGTGTACATGACACAACCTGAAGGTTTCACATCTTCGTCTGATCATAATAAAATCTGCAAGCTACAAATATCCATTTATGGACTAAAGCAAGCTTCTCGAAGTTGGAATATTTGCTTTAACAAGACAACTGAAAAGTTCAATTTTGTTAGATACGAAGAAGAACCTTGTGTGTACAAAAAGGTTAGTGGGAGCACAATTATATTCTTAGTGTTGTATGTTGATGATATATTGCTCATAGGTAATGACATACTAGCATTGCAAAGTACCAAGATTTGTCTACCTGAACAGTTCTCTATGAAAGACTTGGGAGAAGCAGCTTTATTAGGAATAAAGATCTATAGAGATAGATCTAGGAAGTTGCTTGGACTTTCCCAGTCTTTGTACATTGATACCATCTTAAAGAGGTATAATATGGATAATTCTAAAAGAGGCTATCTACCGATAGGCACTGGAATTAATCTCAGTAGGGAAGATTGTCCTAAAACACCTAAAGAGAGAGAACGCATGAGTAGGATCCCATACGCTAGTGCAGTGAGAGCTATCATGTATACCATGATATGTACACGTCTTGATGTGGCTTATGCACTTGGAGTAACTAGCCGATATCAGGCAAATCCTGGTGAGGAACATTGGAAGGCGGTGAAGACCATTCTTAAGTACTTAAGAAGGACTAAAGACCAATTTCTCATCTATGGAGATTCTGAATTGAAACTTGAAGGTTATACTGATGCAAGTTTCTCTTCAAATAGAGATGATAGCAAATCTATTTCTGGTTATGTATTCACCTTAAATGGTGGTGCAGTGAGTTGGAACAGTTCCAAACAAGCTACAGCAGCTGATTCAGTGACTGAAGCAGAATATGTAGTAGCTAGTGAAGCTGCTAAGGAAGTTGTATAGATGAAAAAGTTCTTAACTGAACTTGGTGTGGTTCCTTCAATAGAAGGTACGGTTCCACTGTTGTTGGACAATACTGGAGCCATTGCTCAAGCAAAAGAGCCAATATCACACCAAAAGTCCAAACATGTTCTACGAAGGTATCACTTGATAAGAGAGATCATTGAACGCGGAGACGTCAAGATTCAAAAGGTTGATGGAAAAGAAAATGTTGCAGACCCATTCACTAAAGCTCTTGGCGCAAAGGAGTTTGACAAGCACAAGTGGAAAATGGGAATGAAGTACAAGAGTGATTGGCTCTAGTGCAAGTGGGAGATTGTTAGGGATATAGTAGATATGCCCTAGATCCAATATCATATTTGATGATTTGAACATATTTTAGTGAACGTTATTTGATATAAAATATATATTGCATTTGATACTCTTTTATCATTGTTATTAATTGCTTGATTAATTTTATAAGGTCCTTGATTAAATTTTGAGACTTGACATTGTGATGGAGATCATGATAATGAGAGTAAAGTTTCTTATAATATAATCTAAATTTGTTCTTGATTGTAGGATTATTAATTTGGACATTAGTAATCCGGTTAGATCAATATTTATGTGATCATCTTTATGGGATAAAGATTAGTTGATCCCATTAACTAAATTACATAGATAGATGATGCATATAGAGATATAATCATTGAACCGACTCATTGGATAATTCCTAATGGTTAGAATTACCATAAACTGTCAATAGGATATTCTTTTGAAGAATGTGATGTAAAATTTCCTTTGACTTGAGATCGTCATAGTAATTGACAAGTTATTTATTGTGCTTTGATACCAAACACCTATGGCCCTAGGGCGATAGTTGAAAGGATATTGGGTACAATTAAATATTTGTAGAATTAGTGATTGATCAAGATGGAATCTATTAACTCTTGGTAATAAGTTTAAGCTCCATGTTGTCATGAATTATAAATGACCAAACTAAGACCTTGGCCAGGGCAATTGAATGAAAGAAGAAATGAGTTTCTTAGGTCATTCAATGGTCTATTATATGTGACATAAACACATAGTTGGTCGCCTATTAGGATTTGACAGTTGAACCATATCCTAGGTTGATCTAGAGCTATAAAGACAGAAGAAATTACTACATTATTTTTCTACTGGTTCTTGAGAGTAAAAGTGTATACTTCATGCTATCCGGTCGTTAAGGAGTGTTGCTAGACACCACCCTTGATTAGTATACTAATGTGATTAATTTACTACCAGTTTAGTATTTAACCTATGGGGTTGTCGAGCTCCCTTTTTCTTGCAAAATCGAGTTTATTACATTTGGTAGGACAACTCATTCCCTTTTAGGAATTTGGGTTTGAATTGAAGAGTCGCCACCTAATGATTAAGGTGCATTAGGACACCAAGAGGGTTTGATTTTGAGTAACCAGAGATTGGGTAAGGGCTTGAAATTATTCCAAGGGAAAGGTGTTAGGCATCCCTCAGAATCCACTAGTGTGGTTCCCGTCCAGACTATTATTATGAACTTAGGTACAAATAAAACGCAAACAAATAAAGTTTCAAATAAGAGGGAATTTTCACATAATGGTTACAAACAAAAATTGGGAAATAATTAAAAGGAAGCTGATTTTCTTAAAAGAAATAGTTTGAATTCTTTAGAAGAAACAAAGAAACAAAGGGAAAGGGGGGTCCTAGGTTTATTAATAATATAGATCACCCCACACAATGCCTGGTAATCACTTCTCAATGAGGGGATACACTTGACATTATCGCGTGGTCATCATATCCATATCTACCCTTCCCACCCCGTTAAGGTATTAAAGCGCGAAATGGTCTCGATTGCTTATTGCATGCTATTACCCGTCCAAATCCTATCAGTCCGGAGGCATTAAGACTACTAATCCTAAGAGGGAGGGATACTAGGCTTATTTATAGTTTCAAAGGCAAAATTCTAAGGCGACATACAAAAAACATGTATAGCAAGTTGGGGAAAACACATAAGTAAAAGGCTCAGATATACCTCCTTAAACAAAGAAAGACATAATTAGCATGACTTTCACATACTGTTTATAGTCTGATAAAGAACTTAAAGGTTGAGGAAGACCGATTGATTACATAATTCAGATAAGAAGCCCGAGTCAGGCATGCCTGCTGGTTGTAGTTAATAGAACAGATTTAGTTTATAACTTTAATCCTAAGGCTTGCCTAAGTGTCGGACAAGGATCCTATAGGCATGGTATCTATTGAATTCAGGAAAATAATGAAATGATAAGGTCTAAAAAATAAATTGAGTACATGCTGGTAAAAAAATGCACACTTTAACGAAAGTTATAGGCTCTGAAATTGATGATACTCGTTATTACTGATTTAGTTCTGTACGTGAATGAAACGACTCAGATTAGATTAATATCTCCTATAGACATGCTTTCTACGTGTAATTGATTTTAAGCCTTGTATGGTAAAAATGCAAAAACATGATATCTAGGTGTTGAATTTGGTTTAAGACATAGTATCTAGATTCAATTGAGTGCTTAAGTCTTATGAGCATGATTTCTAGATGGCAAATGAATACATAGGATTTAGAAGGTCCTATAGGCATATTTTCTATATGCATATGCAGAATTCAGATTGACTTATAGGCATGATTTCTAGACGAGAGTAGCAGACCTATGATCATGATTTCTATATGAGAATGGATATTCAGAATTCCCTATAGACATGCTTTCTATGTGCATTTGAATGTGCAGAATTCGAAAACCTATATATGTGGTATCTATGCATAATTCAGAATTCCTATAGACATGGTATCTATGTGAGAATGCAGAATTCAGAATTCCTATAGACATGGTATCTACCCTTTTTGCATACATAATTACCCGCTCTTTTCACTAATCAGCCCCAAGTGTTTATTACAAAATTATTACAGCCCAGAATAAAGTAAAAGAATACATTAGATATTAAAAGTACAACCAAGGAGAGCCTCATTCAGACTTCATGTCTGAAATATGAGGTAAACCAACTCCAAGAGATTCATGATCCGAGGCCTTTCTCCCATTTGAGTTAGTCAGAGTTCCCTAAGAATCTCAAATGAACTCTGGGCAGTGCTCACACCCAAACGTATTACCAGATTAAGACAAGTGCAGTGTGGAAAGGCTAGCCCTCAAGTGTCCAAGTTCAGAGGGAACTCAAGGTCCCAAAGCACGGCTCACAAGAGGGGGGGGAGAACTTAAAGACTAAGAGAGAGTGCAAGTGCAGGAACAGAATTCTGAGAGGGGGAAAGGGGAAAGGAAATAGTTACAAATAAGTACACATAGGGGTTCGAGGGACTGAGGAGATTGTAAAGAGGCAAGGGCAAGTTGTGGGCATACCCAGCAATGGAGAATGCTAGCACACCCATAAGCCTGTTAGAACACACTATTTAGAGGCTAGGATCCCAAGGGATCAAATTTAATTCATGGACAATAATTTGTATATTGCCATGCCTTAAACCGTAGCTCAAACACATAGGGGGCAGGGGTTTGGGATTCATAATAGAAACAGGCAGAAAGAAATTAGCATACTAATTTAAGTGTTGAACTATACAGAAATAGTAAGTAGACATGGATACAAAAGCATAAATAAACACATTGTTGTGGTGCAAAAGCTTAAATCAGGACATACCAGTTTCAAAGAAAGAAATAGATAAAAGCAGTAGGTCTTGTAAACAGGCCACAGTGCAGACAAAAAGAGAGAATACTATTGCGTATAAGAGTGAGTTCAGAAAGACTATAACTGAGTGATCCCCCTTGTGTCAATGAAAGAGTCGTGTATTTATAGTGTGAAAATAGGCAGAAATAAGGTAACAAACAGTTATGAAACCGAATATCAATTAAGAATCAATCACACAAGACTTCTTTTAATTAAGGAACTTAGATTCAAACGGGAAAACTATTTAAGGGAAGAAATCAAATAAACATCTTGTGCAAAGCATGCAATTAGGGATAAATACATAAAAAGTTACTTAAGGGAAGAATTTTGAAATACACGGTTACATAAATAAGGTAAGAAAAATCAATTAGTAGCCAGTAAATCAAGGATCAAAGATTTTGTAATCAATGGTCCATGAATGAACCGAGTCAGAAAAGTTAAGGAAAGTCAAGTAACTTAAATCGAATCATAGGGAAATCAGCAAATAAGGAAAGAAATCAATCAAACCTATACAGAAGGAAGTCTGAAACTAATCAAGATATGAAAGCCATTTTAGAGGGGAAGTCCAGCACATATAAAGAGCATACAAACATGTTAAGCTGAAAGAAGATGTCGTGTCATTGCAAAATCAGTAGATAATAGACTACAGGAGCATGGTTGTCACATAGGCTAGCAATGTAGAAGAGAAGTAACATCTAGTAGCATACAAAAATCTAGTGTAAAAGACCTTAGAAGAGTTTAGCAAAAGTCAGAATCATATGAAAAACAAGGACTTCAAAACTCAGTCCAGAGACTCGAAATAGGTCTGAAAGAGTTAGGGTTTCTTTTGAGATAAAACCAGTTCAAGCAAATCACATAGCCAATGGTTTCCAAACTTGGAAAGACCCCCCAAATTCTTGGGTTTCTACCATCAATCGAGTGCAGAGATGAGAGGGCAAGTAATTAAGTCGAAATAGGTTCAGAGGTCTTAGAAAAGAACTTAAACCTTTAACATGTTCCTTCAGCAACAAAAACTCATGAGAAACATGGTAGAAGAGTAACATGCGAAACACAGTAGAAGCGCTCAAAGAAAATATAGTAGAAGAAACTAATACACAGCATAGTAGAAGAAAACTAATCAGAACACAGTAGAGGAAACATAATAAGAAATACAAAAGAACATAGTAAAGAAAAAATACAGTAGAAGAAACATACGAAAGAAAGAGAAAATCGGAGAAACATCTAAATAACTCAGAAAACCCTAGATCGAAAAAATAAATGGTTTTGAAAGCATAGTTTTTTTGAAAGAAAATCCTTTAAAAACTTTAGGGAAAGCGTAGATCTAGAATAGATCTAAAGAGATCAGAAAAACCCTCAAAAGCTAGGGTTTTCAAAGGAACCCAAACGATGAGAAAGGCTTGGATCTAAGCAAGAGGAGTCGAGGCCAGACTCGAAACAGGCATGGCTCGCCAGAGCAGGCCGGAGATGGCCGTGGAACTTGAATCAACAGAGGTCTGGACCCAACTTTTCGTGGTTGAGTCATGAAGCTCCAGTAACCAAACGCGAGGAGCCATAGGTGGCTTGGTGGGTGGTGAAACCACCATGGATTCAGGTCAGAAAGTGGCCGGAAAAGATGAAGGGAACTCATCGGAGAGGAGGTGAAAGGGGGAAGGTTCTAGAGAGAACTAGAGGTAGAGAGATAGAGACGAGTGAGGAAATAAGGGGTATTGGGGGGTCGTTTGGAATTAAAAATGGTAAGAACGAGTGAGGGTCGTTGACGACCAGGATTTAATACGGTTTTGGGTCGGGTAGGGGTAATTGGGGCATGGGTCGGGTTTTAATCGAAGTTGGGCTAGAAATTGGGGTCCAATTTGGGGTCAGATTTTAGGCTAAAATTGAAATGAATTGGGCTATTATTTAAATAGCCAATTGTTCCCTTTTAAAATTATAAAAAATAGTAAATTAATTTTTGGGAGTAAATTAAGGGTACTAAAATTATTAATAACATATAATGATGAAAATAAAAATACTGGAGTCAATTTTATAATTAAAAACACAATTAAATCTTGAAATATGCTAATATTGCAATTATATGCAATTTTAGCTTAAAAATACTAAATAAATTTTGTAAAAATATGCAAAAATTATGTTAGCTACATTTTAGTATAAATATGAGAATATGATAAGTTAATTTCCAAAATGACAATTTTGGAAATAATTATTGGGCTTTTCTTGCTAAAATAAGGCAATAAATTGATTTAAAAAATCTTAAAAAATAAGAGAAAAATATTGAAACCTTGGGACATACTTATATATGCATATACATGCTATTTTGAGAGTATTTTGTATATTAAAAATATATAGGGAAACAATGGGTATCTACAACTACCCCTCTTTACCCGGGAAGGATGAAAGAGTTGTCGGATAAAGATAAGATGACCAATTTTGACTGAACGAAAGGGTTCAAGGAGACTTTCAAGAATGGACACAATATTCGGGTTGGGCTGAATGGTTAAGGTCTAATAAGGTTGTGGGAACTATAGCGGGATCGCTCCTGCCGAGATGGCCATTGCTCGCCGATTTATCTGCAAATAAACAATACAAGCATATATTGTGCGTAAATTTAAACATGATGCATGTTCCCCTTCGAACCATGTATGATGTCTTCGGATGGTTAGAATGACGTCCTCAGACCATGATGTCCTGGGCCATGAAGCATATAATAAAGGATTTGCAGGCCATGAAATGATGCTCTCGGGCTATGAGAATGATGCCTCTGAACCATGATGCCTTTGAATAATGATATGCATAAGATCAAAAAGGGGTCCTCAGGCCATGATATGGTGTTCTCGGTCTATGAAAATGGTGCCTCCAAACAATGACGCTTTTGGATGATTTGGCGATCTTTTAGCCCATGAGATGCAGTAGGTGGCGATCTTTCAGCCGATGAGATGCAATGGGTGTTTATCTTTCAGCCAATGCAAATTTAAGTAAGGTGGCAATTTTTCAGCCAATGAGAATGTAAATAAGGTGGCGATCTTTCAGCCAATGCAAATGTAAGTAAGGTGGCGATCTTTCAGCTAATGAGAATGTAAATAAGGTGGCGATCTTTCAGCCAATGAGAATGTAAATAAGGTGGCGATCTTTCAGCCAATGAGAATGTAAATGAGGTGGCGATCTTTCGGCCAATGCAAATATAAATAAGGTGGCGATCTTTCAACCAATGCAAATGTAAAGGTGGTAATCTTTCAGCCATGCAAATGTAAATAAGGTGGCGATCTTTCAGCCAATGCAAATGTAAATAAGGTGGCGATCTTTCAGTCAATGCAAATGTAAATAAGGCGGCGATCTTTCAGCCATGCAGATAGAGGTAGAGCTTAACCTCGGAAGGTAGAATGGTAGCCTTATGCAATGCAAAAAATGCAGATGGAGGTAGAGCTTAACCTCAGAAGTCAGAATGGTAACCTTATGCAATGCAAGAAAATGTAGATGGAGGTAGAGCTTAACCTCGGAAGGCAGAATGGTAGCCTTATGCAATGCAGGAAATGCAGATGGAGATAGTGCTTAGTCTCGGAAGGTAGAATGGTAGCCTTATGCAATGCAAGAAATGCAGATGGAGACAATGCTTAGTCTCGAAAGGCAGAATGGTAGTCTTATGCAATGCAAAAAAATGCAGATGGAGACAGTGCTTAGTCTCGGAAGGTAGAATGGTAGCCTTATACAATGCAAGAAAATGCAGATGGAGGTATAGCTTAACCTCGGAAGGCAGAATGGTAGCCTTATACAATACAAGAAAATGCAGATGGAGACAGTGCTTAGTCTGGGAAGGCAGAATGATAGCCTTATGCAGGAAGTAAAAAAGGCAAACGATAATAGAGTTTTCTTAGCTGATAGCGGATTGCGGTATCATGATTGCTGGGGATATTGTGCTTGCTAGGGACACTATTGTGTGCAGATAGCAGTTGTGAGCAAGTGCAACGGTTCGGAGAGTTGTATTCCTGAACTTTGTGAGTGAGCGTATAATATATTTGATGATTTTGCAACTCAAGTGCCTGCATCCAAAGAAAAATCGTGAGTCTTGTAAAGGGGGGAGGTTAGTTCGTATCCCCGCTGGCTCTGCTTAACCTGCTCGGCTTTGATCTGGTGATACTGTACATATCATTGGGGTAGCATTGCTAAACAAAGTGATTTCAGAAATAAACATGCATGATTTTGTAAAACAAATATGACATAAGTGTATAATCAAAAACAACTTTTAGATGAAATGGCGATTGTGACGTGGTTCAAGACATTGCAACCTCTCTTATTACGGAATTTTGAGGGTCCTCCTCAAAATTCTGCCCCAATTTAATGGGTTGATGCTTCTGACTGCTGCTGGCGATAGCCGGTTGAAATCAACTTTAGAATTTTGAGGGTCCTCCTCAAAATTCTGCCCTAGTTTCCAATTGCGGGGGAAAATAAAATTTTATTAAATTGTGACCGAACCCATAGTGATGCCTATGTATCCCCTACGAAACGGGAATCAGGTCAGGCATAGTTCAATTTACATCATATGGGAAAGCATAAAGATTACACATAGTAACACTTGACTGCATCTGAATTGATCGGCTTTGGCCAAACTTCTTCGTCCATTTCTGCAAGTATGAGGGCTCCTCTTGTTAGAACTCGGTGAATCATGTACGAACCTTGCCAGTTGGGGGAGAAATTCCCTTTGGCCTCATCTTAATGTGGGAAGATTTTCTTTAACACTAGCTGCCCTGGTGTGAACTGTCTCGTCTAGACTCTTTTGTTGAAGGCTCTGGATATCCTGTTCTGATAAAGCTGACCGTGACAAACTACATTCATTCTCTTTCCGTCTATGAGGGCTAGCTGCTCATAACGATTTTTCACCTACTCTGCGTCGTCGAGCTCAACTTCCTGTATGATCCTTAGGGAGGGGATTTCTACCTCGGCGGGAATGACTGCTTCTGTACCATAAACTAGCATATAGGGGGTTGCCTCAGTTGATGTGTGGACTGTGGTGTGATATCCCAGTAAAGCAAACGATAACTTCTCGTGCCGCCGTTTATTCTTCTTTATCATTTTCCTCAATATTTTTTTGGTATTCTTATTGGAGGCTTCTACTACTCCATTCATCTGAGGTCTGTAGGCTGTGAAATTCTTGTGTTTGATCTTGAAGGTTTCACACATGGCTTTCATCAAGTCATTGTTGAGGTTGGAGCCGTTGTCAGTAATGATCGACTCTGGAATCCCGAATCGACAAACAATGCGGTCGCGGACAAAGTCTGCCACGACTTTCTTAGTCACGGCTCTGTAAGATGCTGCTTTGATCCATTTGGTGAAATAGTCGATTGCTACTAGGATAAACCTGTGCCCGTTAGAGGCGGTGGGCTCGATTGGTCCAATAACATCCATTCCCCAAGCGGCGAACGACCATGGTGAGCTCGTTGCATTAAGCTCGCTTGGAGGTATCTATATTATGTCTGCATGTATCTGACAACGGTGGAATTTCTGGACGTACTGGATGCAGTCTGTCTCCATAGTCATCCAAAAGTAACCAGCACGGAGTATCTTTTTTGCCCCATCATATGACAAAATCGTTCATATGTGGACAGCATGTCCCATCATGGATTTCTTCTAGTAGTTTAGATGCTTCCTTCGCGTCAACACACCTTAGTAATCCCAAATCAGGAGTCCTCCAATACAGGATTCCTCTGTTATGAAAGAAATTGTTGGATAACCTCCGCAGTGTGCGCTTCTGGGTAGGATTCGCAAACTCCGGGTATTCTCTTTTTGTAAAATATTCGTTGATATCATGGAACCAAGGCTTTCCATCTGCTTCTTCCTAAACATGAGCACAATAAGCTGGCTGATCATGGATCTTTACCGAAATGGGGTCAATGAAGTTCTTGTCTGGATGTTGTATCATGGATGATAGGTGTCACACCTCCTTTTTCCGCTCCGCGAGGGTACGAAGGGAGTTAGATAAATGAGCCAAATATGACAATTGAGCAACCGTGCTAAAACCACGGAATTCGGGAATGCCTAATACCTTCTCCCGGGTTAACAGAATTCCTTATCCGGATTTCTGGTTCGCGGACTGTAATACAAAGTCATTCTTTTCCTGGATTCGGGATTAAAATTGGTGACTTGGGACACCCTAAATCTCCCAAGTGGCGACTCTAAAAATAATAAATAAATCCCATTTCGATCGTCCGTTAATTGGAAAAAACTAACTTAATTACTAACAATTGTAGGATTAAATCCTAAATGCAAATGCGACATATTTTTTGTATTTTTTTATTAATTTAACAAATAAACATGCATTGATAGAAATAATTATACAAAAATACCACAAAAATACAAAAATTGTATACAAAGGAAAATTGTTTTATTTTGAATTTTTTGGGAGTGATTCTCATATAGGGCAAAAATCACGTGCTCACAATAGGGTTGCCAATGCATCGGGAATTTATTCTGGACCCTGGGAACATGTTGGAATTCTGTCTTTATGAGCCTCTTTCTCAATTCCTGTACATAATGTAGATACGGGAGTATCTTGGAGTTCTTAGTCACCCATTCTTCTCGGACCTGATATATAAGCAAATCTGAATCCCCCATTACTAGCTACTCTTGGATGTTCATGTCAATGGCCGTCTTGAGCCCTAAGATGCATGCTTCGTACTCGGCCATGTTGTTGGTACAAGGAAACCTGAGTCTTGCAGACACCGGATAATGCTGGTCGGTTTCTGATATTAGGACTGCTCCTATGCCGACTCCTTTTAAATTTGCTGCTCCTTCGAAAAACATTCTCCAACCTTCATAGTATTTTGCAATATCTTCTCCTATGAATGATACCTCTTCGTCAGGAAAATACGTTTTTAGGGGTTTATATTCTCTGTCCACGGGGTTTTCAGCAAGGTGATCTGCTAGTGTCTGTCCCTTGATTGCCTTCTGAGTTACGTAGACAATGTCAAATTCACTCAACAAGATTTGCCACTTGGCTAGCTTTCCAGTGGGCATGGGCTTCTGGAAGATGTACTTCAAAGGATCCATCCTTGATATGAGATATGTAGTATAGGCACAGAAGTAGTGCCTCAGCTTCTGAGCTACCCAAGTTAAAGCACAACAGGTGCACTCTAGTAGAGAATACCGGGCTTCATACGGGGTGAACTTCTTCCTGAGGTAATAAATGGCCTGCTCCTTCCTCCCTGTTTCATCATGTTGCCCCAGAACACAACCGAACGCTCCATCCAATACTGCGAGATAGAGTAATAGCGGCCTACCTGGCTCGGGCGGGACCAAGACTGGTGGTGTTGACAGGTACTCCTTGATTCTGTCGAAGGCCCTTTGGTAGTCATCAGTCCATTTTGTAGCGGCGTCCTTCTGCAACATCTTGAAGATTGGCTCACAGATGATAGTAGATTGTGCTATGAACCGGCTGATATAGTTATGTCTCCCCAAGAAACTTATCACGCCCTTCTTGTTCTATGGCAGTGGCAATTCCTGAATAGCTTTGACCTTTGATGAATCCAGTTCTATCCCTCGGCGACTTACAATGGACCCAAGTAGTTTTCCAGTAAGAACCCCAAATGAACATTTTGCGTGATTCAGTTTTAGGTTGTACCTTCTCAGTCTATTGAAGAACTTCCTCAAATCTTCCATGTGATCAGTGGATTTCTTGGACTTGATGATAACATCGTCTACATATACCTAGATCTCATTGTGTATCATAACGTGGAAAATGGTGGTCATGGCCCTCATGTAGGTGGCCCCAGCATTCTTTAATCCAAACGGCACCATCTTTTAACAGTACATCCCCCACGGCATAATGAAAGCCATTTTCTCAGCATCTTCTTCATCCATCCAGATCTGATGATACCCCACAAAATAATCTACAAATGACTGCACCTCATGCTTGGCGCAATTGTCGATCAAGATGTGTATGTTTGGCAAGGGGAAGTCGTCTTTTGGACTGGACTGGTTGAGATCCCGATAGTCGATACAGACTCTGACCTTACGTCCTTCTTCGGTACCAGCACGATGTTGGCTAACCACGTCGGATATTCTACTACCCTGATAACCTTGGCTTTGACCTGCTTAGTGACTTCTTCTTTGATTTTCAAACTCATATCAGGCTTGAACTTTCTGAGTTTTTGCTTTACCGGCAGACATGTCGGATCAGTTGGCAGTTTGTGTGCCATAATAGATGTACTCAGACCAGTCATGTCATCATACGACTAGGCGAATATGTCCTCATATTCCTTTAGAAATTTTGTGTACTCTTCATTTCCTGACGGTGACAAATGAACATTGATTCGTGTTTCTTTAACGTTCTCTGCATCTCCCAGGTTAATAATCTCAGTCTCATCCAGGTTGGACTTGGGCCTGTTCTCAAAATTCTCGACTTCTTTAGCAATCTCTTCCGGTATGTCATCTTCATCTGAATCTATGTCCATTTGTTGCGTTGTCTCATTGCATATCACAGTCATTGGTTCATTAAGATAAGTAATAGTCATGTTGTATAAGTAAAGTAACGAGAGAAAATAATAAAAGTAAGATTTATAGGGAAAATCGAAATGCTTTGAAAAATTCCATAACTGTTTTGAACATTGAAGATCTTATTGCGAAATTTTAAAATGCGAAAGGAAAGTCAACTAGTAAAAATGAAAGATAATGCATGATGCCTGTTCAGCCTTGTTACCCCGAGGCTTTCTGGGCTCTGGTGGTCCTGATGGTCCAGTTATTGAGGTGTGCCCCTCTACTTACGGCTTGTATGGAAGGGCCTTCGTTCCCCTCCTTCTCGAGAACAACACAACAATCCATGTCATTGTCCTCTAAGAACAAGTTTTTCACAGCTGCCAGTGCTTCCTCTTCTTCCGACCCATAGATAACATTGGTCGGTTGGAAAGTCTGCTCCAAATGTGGTATTGGCTGCTCCAGCGTATAGTAAGGACCGTGCCATGGTAGATACCAGTGGTTGAATTCATCCCAGGTGTACTCATATCCCAGATTGAAAGTAGTGTTATGCTTCTTAAGCTTTATGGGCTTAGTGATTCCTTGGAGGTTCTTGCCGATCCCTTTGCCAGGTTCGTCCTCACTCCAATTCAATATACTCTCGATCTTGTTATCCCACCAATTGTCTTTGTCAACAGCATTTACCCGTTCGATGTGATAGTAAGTCTCTCTTCCCAGCTTCTTTCTCCCCTCGATTGATGGAATGGTCTAGTGACTGTATATAGGATTGTTACTGTTGCCGTGAATGATCACTTCCTGGTGATTCCATTCAAACTTTACCGCCTAATGCAGTATTGATGCTATAGCCCCTACAGCATGAATCCATGGTCGTCCCAACAGTAGATTGTAAGATGTCGGCACGTCTATCACTTGGAAATCAACATCGAACCAAGTAGGCCCCATTTGCAAACACAAGCTGATTTCCCCAATGGTGGACCTTTGGGAACCGTCGAAAGCTTTTGATGTTGATGGCCCCGTCCTTGATCTCATGCAGCCCCTTTTCCAGTGTCTTGAGTGTTACCAATGGACAAATGTTGAGGCTGGACCCTCCATTAATCAGGATTCTAGTGATAAAATAATCTTTGCAATGCACGGTGATGTGCAACGCCTTATTGTGACTCAGCCCTTCTCGTGGCAGCTCATCTTCATGAAAAGTGATCTTGTGACTTTCCAATATCTGCCCTACCATGTTTTCCATCTCTCCTCCGGTGATGTTGCTTGGTACATATGCCTCACTCAATACCTTTAACAGAGCATTCTTGTGTGCCTCAGAATTTTGTAGCAAAGCAAGTATAGAGATCTGCATCGGTGTTTTGTTCAGCTGGTCGATGACCGAGTATTCCTTGGCCTGTATCTTTCTCCAAAGATTGTCTGGACCTGTCTCAATAATGGGTGACCGATTAGAGGCCTGCTTGATTGACTCAGCTAAGTGTTCGGCGGTATAAACTCTGCCAGTTCTTGTCATACCCTATGCGGCAATAGTTTCCTCGAACCTAACCTTGCCTTTCCTCTTTGCCTCAGCTGTATAGTCCCAGGGTATAGCTTTTGTATGGAATGGTGTCACGGCCGACATCGCCACTGGGATCGGCGTAGCTATCTTCACCCCGAACGGAGCAGGTCCCGTGGGTGGTAAAACTGCAACTTCGAATGGTATAGGTGCATTCGTTGGAGACACGAATTCGACCTTAATTGGCATTGGTGTCTCTGCAGATGATGTTGTTTCAAACTCAAGTGGCCGAACATGTTTACCTCAACGTCCCTAGATGGATGAATCTGGACTATGATTGGATTAAGAGTAACTATTGGCTTCTTTGGGTCATCACCTTCTGCAATCAACCCGATTGATCCCTCGGGATCCCAATCATCCTCTATTTCAATCATGTGAATGCCTCCATCCTTATGGTCTGGCAGAGGGTTATTGCGAACATTCGGAGCGGGCTCCTTTACCACAATAATCTTGTTGTCAATCAAAGCCTGGATCTTGTCTTTCATAGAACGACATTCGTCGATGGTGTGTCCCTTCATGCTAGAATGATATGCATAGGTTTGTTTGGGTTTGTGAGCACGTGATTTTTGCTTCACACGACAATCGCTCCAAAAAGAAATAAAAAATATATAATTGGCCCCGCTGTACAATTTCGGATTTCTGTGCGGCACCTTTGATTTATTTATGACTTTGGCCCATTTTTATTTATTTACTTTATTAAAATAAAATTCAAAAAATATGTGTCCTGCATAATTCAAACCGTATTCCGGTCGTTAAATAGAAAATCGTGATTAGGCATTTTCGTCCGTGATTTTATTTGGTTTGACCTTACCTGTTTTGAAATATTTTAGTATGTGTGCAAATAATTGTATTTGAGTGTGTATTTAATTTTAATTTGATTTTTGGCTTAGTTTTGTTTTAAAATAAATAAGAAAAAGAAATAAAAAATAAAAATAAAGAAAAAAAGGGAAAGGAAAGACCCCTTCCGGACTTGGGCCAATTTGTTAAAATTGGCCCAACGAACTCAGCCCAAACGGACAGCCCAAGCCACCAGTCCAAACAGCCCACCCCCAGGCCATGAAACGACGTAGTTTAACACCAAAGCTACGTCGTTTCGATGCCAACCCATCACAACCGTTTAAATCAAGCCGATCCAACGGTCCAGATCTTTCACCCGTAATTCCACTACCCGACCCGTTACCCGAACCAATTCTGACCCCTACCGAGCCAAACGACGACGTTTCGTTTAAGCCTTCAGATCCAAGCCGTCCATCTCGTCGCATCCGACGGTTGTAATCAATCCCCCATTCCATATATAAGCCTCATACCGCACCCTGCCCCCCTATCCAATACCCCAGCTTCCGTCTTCACCTCCTTCCCCACAAAACCCTAGCCGCCCCCTTATCCCTCGCCATTAATCCCGGCGGCATGAACGCCGATGACCTCGCCATGAACACCATAGAACCCCCTCACCACCCTGAACATAGACCTGTTAACCGTTTAGTTCGAATCACCCCCAGGTCCTCGAATCTTCATTTGAAGATTCGAGTCAAAACTCGATCTACTCAGTTTAAACCCAGTTTCATACCAGACACTCCCCAGACCCCCTCGTGACCAAACCATACTTGGTTTGGTCCGAATCTGATCAGGGAGGCATGAATCCCAGATCTGAGTTTTGGAAATTTGGTGTTCCCCCGTCACTGGTTCAACCGAAGAGTTTAAGGTCTAATGGACTTTAATCAAAGTGTTTCTCGTCTGAGAAACACTTCGTTTAAAGTCCATTCAGCCTTAAGAAAGGCCTGACCAAGTCCGAGTTAAGGTGTCGATCTTTTGCGGTTTAAAGGTGAGTTTTCTTTCTTTTCTTAGTTGTTTTTGGTTTGGTTGTTGTAAGGGTCTGTTCGTTTTCTGTTTATGTCTTTGACCTCTATCAACTGTGCTTCAACTACTTCGCCTGAACCTCTGTTTGTTTGTCTAAATTCCCCCC
Organism: Nicotiana sylvestris; assembly: GCF_000393655.2. NCBI lineage: Eukaryota > Viridiplantae > Streptophyta > Magnoliopsida > Solanales > Solanaceae > Nicotiana > Nicotiana sylvestris. Next base: position 9,234,291 of record NC_091059.1, read on the forward strand.
TCCTATTCTGATAAGGCATTATGTATTTGTTTGTGCAAGTAGCTGATTTTCGAGTTTGGACTGACTAGTTTGACTCCTCGAGTGTATTCCTGCTTAGTCAGTATAATACGAACCATGTATCAATACTGTTTAAATGTCTGATTTTTGGCTACGATTGTGTATGTTAATACTAATATAGTCGAGTCGACATGTGTCGTCAATTAATTTCAACTGTCTGAGCATAGCAAATCGATTTGCTTCTGTTTGAACATTTGTTGAAATCAATTCAGAACCAGTTTTGTTTACTTATAGCTGTTGATTTGGATCAGTCAATGTAAAAAGGATTGTTTATGTTTAAATTCTGAATTGGAAGGCATGGGCACTCGTGCACAGCATGTGCACTAGTGCACCTCATGTGCCTTGTGCACAGCCTGTTTTTCTGCATTAAGAAGCTTTTGAGTTTTAAAACAATCTGACAGTATATGCTGTCAGATATATTCTACTGCCCATACTTGCTTTTAGATAATAAAATGAAAAGGTAAGACTGCCAGGGAATATCATGGGGGGGGTTTTGTTTATACTTAAATAGCTAAGTGGAATATGAAAAGAGGATAGCACATGGGAGGGGGTATTTGATTAATCCAAACAGGCTGATAAAGGTTTGAGTTTTGAGGCTTATAAAAGGGGGGGAATAGAAGTTCTGGAAAAAAAAAAAGAGACAGGGATATAGAGAGGGACAGAATTAGGAGATAGAAATAGAAGAAAAAGGGAGGGAGAATCAGAATTGAAAAAAAGAGGGAAAGAAAATACAGACACCGTGAGGAGTTTTGAAAGAGAGAGTTGATAGTGATACACAGAAAAGCATACAGAAAATAGAGAGAGATACTAAAAGGGAACATCTGAGAGTTCAATTTTTTGGAAACAGAAAACTAGAAAAGAGTTTTTGTCTGATAACTCAGACGGACAAAACCAGAAGTTGCTTCCTTTCCTTTTGTTTCTGACTTCACTAAATCTGGACCTGTTCTGTGCAAACACTGATTTCTCACAACTGAGTCTGCTTGTTTGTTGTTTGTTCTACTCGAAAGTTTGGTTTAGTTGGGGTTGATCTCACTCCAATTGTTTTGTGAGTTGGTTGCTACTCTTCTGTTTCTTGGTGCTGTTGCTATACTGCCCTGTCCTGCTGCTATTGCTAGTCCTGTTTTCTTTTGCTGCTGATTTCCACATCTTCTTCTTCTCCTCCTTTGCATTTTCAGCATTTCCAGGTACACATTTCAAATTCCATACGGATGTAATTGAATCAGTTTGAAAGCATGAAATGAAAAAGGTTGAAGAAGTTCAAGTATTTTTGTAATACTCATAGTACATTAACAGGCCTGTGAAAACTGATCAGTTTTATTCAATGGTTCGAAAGTATGTACTAATATTCGACTGAGTTTACCCTTTTGTGTTTTAGCTCGTTGGTTGTTGGTTAGTATGGGCATGTACACTTCGATCTCATACAATACTGTTTCTGTTTCACTTAGTTTTTTTTTAGTTAAGACTAGTCCACATAAGTTTAGCTAAATTCAACTCAAGAAATGTTCGGAATTAAGTGTTGTATTTCGTTAGCTCACGCATGATTTCTTGTCAAAAATAAGCATTTTACTTTGCCAGTATATCCTTTAACTTAGTCCAAATAAGTTTTAGTAAGTTCAACTTGAGGAATGTTCGGATTAAGTATTGCATTTCATCAATCTCATATGTAATCTTTTGTTCAACTGAAGCATCCTCTCAAGGCATGACGTTTTACTTCATAAGTAGTTAATCAGAAACTGACAAAATCCAGATTAGGCAAAAGCCTATTATTGAATTAGCATGTACCTTTTCTTCTGGTTTTAGAGATAGATGCATTAGAAATGTAGCCATTTCAGGATATCCTTTTCTAAAATAGAGATGAGCCTCGCCAAATAAAGATGCAAAATTGCGGGGCCCTCAATAAATAACCATGATAATTATTTAGAATTCAAGATAGGCCATTTAATAAATTTCATGGCCTTCTATAAAGATAATAACGCATTAGACTCTGTAGGCGCGGCTTAATTAAATCACGTTCTTAAATTCGGGTGCACATTGATGTGACCCAAATCCAAATCTCAACGAAGTCAAAACGTGTTGACGATCACGGGCACATTGATTGTGACGCGGTTCGAGATGCATTTTCACGACGTTGCAATTCTACAAAAATAAGTGATAATGATAAAAGCGGTTTAAACTTAATAAAAGCACATAAGTCACAACATGTATTTAAATCAGATATTTAGCCATTATAACAATTTAAGCGACCGTGCTAGAACCACGGGATTCGAGGGTGCCTAACACCTTCCCTCGGGTCAACAGAATTCCTTACTTAGAATTTCTGGTTCGCAGACTTCATTTGGAAAAGTCGAAAATTTCCTCGATTTGGGATTCAGGATAAACCGGTGACTTGGGACACCAAAAGCCAAACCTTTCCCAAGTGGCGACTCTGAATCAAATAAATAATCCCATTTCGAATATTGTCACTTAAATTGGAAAAACTCCACCCGCGCATCTTAACCCCTCGGGGCGGGCGCGCAAAAAGGAGGTGTGACAGCTCTGGCGACTCCGCTGGGGAATGAAACCCAGAACCACTGGTTCTGGGTTAAGAATTCGAGCTTAGAATAATTGTTATTATTTGGCTTTATTTATTATCTGATTTTATTACATGTTTTGAGCCTAATGTGCTAAATGCTGCTTTTACCGCTTTGATATTATTTGAACTGTACATATCAACTGTGCCGAAACCCTTCTTTTCTTACCTCCGGGGAGAAGCTCGCTGGTCGAGACTCCCTATTCTGTTAATATCAATACCTAAAATAAGAAAGAGGACGGACAAGTTACAAAGCCGGACGATCTCGCGGGTCCCCGGTACGTAGCCCCTCCTCGACTCGAGTTGGTCCGCTCGGGTACACAGTCTAGAACAAATACCAAGGTTTAAACCTAGTATAACGAAACTTCATGCCGGATCCCTAGTAGGAACGTTTATTTGCATCATGTTGCATTTGACTTAGGGGGCTCAACACAGGGGTTGGGTCCGTCTAGGACAGGCAACCTGAATTGAAAAGACCACCCTGCTGCATCCTATTTGTTTTGTGCATTTATTTGCTTCGGTTCCGCATGCTGACCGGTTTCTAAAAAAAAAAGAGGAAAATAGCAAGTGGAGAGATAATTACTTATTTTGGAAAAATAAAACCAATGTTCAAGTATTGTCAAAACCTCACCGGAATTGTTCTAAAGAAAAAAGAAAAAAAGAATAAAAACAAAATTTGTCTTCTTAGTTTGAATTATTAAAAAAGGGGGGTATATATAAAATAAAAAAAAAAATTCTTTCACTTTCAAAATAAAAAAAAAGAAATGGTATTTATTTTTAAAAGTAAAAAAAAATGGAAAACTCATAATTCAAAAAAAAAAATTTCTTTCTCTTGTAATACCCTTTTTATAAATTCAGACTGATAGTCCAAATATTGCAAAAAAAAATTATTTTTTCTTTAGTCTTTATCTTTCTCCAAAAATAAAAAAAAATACTTATTCCTGATTTCTAGGTTTATTCGATTTTTTTTCCTATGTTACGATACCCCGAACTACGCCGGTTTGATTCTCACCGGATGTGAGATACGTAGGCAACCCTCGTCGGGTTCAACCCCCATTTTGCTAAAATAGCCAAAATCAAAAAAAAAATATGTTTCAAATTTTTAAAGAGTCATAAATAAGTCAGGTGATGCTGTTTTGACATGAATAGCCGAATGTTCCCGAAAGGGACGCCGGAAGGCTGACTTTGCATAAATAGCCACTTTTGGGTTTTCCTTAGCATGTTTAGACCCACACAGCCTTAAAATCTTCTTCCCCGAAGTGCTTAAAGGCCGTGTTCAAAGCTTGGTCCCCTCTGTAAAATATTTTGAGTCAGTCATTTTTGTTAAAATCACCTTAATAAATGTGCAGGATGAGCACGATGCAAAATGAACATTTTTCAATAATGACCAAAATCCCTATCAAGTTACGGCTATGGTGGAATGATCTAGGTGTTGAAGGGCAAAATGAGGTTAAGAAAAATCTGAAAGGTCTTGTGGGTCTGTTGGAAATCCAGCCTCGGGGAGATATCATAAGAGCTTTGGTTACCTATTGGGACCCGGCGCACAATGTTTTCCATTTCCCTGATTTTGAGCTCACCCCAACTTTGGAAGAAATGGCCGGATACATCGGGAATACTGAACTTCCGTTGAGGGAAAAATACTTGGTCGCCCCAAGAGTCGTCACGGTACATCGGTTCCTGGATTCATTGAAAATACCTAGAACAGTCCACAACCCGGATCTAGCAGCCGGATTCTGTACTCCATGCTTCATATATGATAGATACGGTCACGAGGGGGGATTCAATAATCCAATCAACAAACTGTGCAGCAAAGGAGTTCGTCAGAAGTGGGACGAGCACAGACGGGTGGCGTTCATGATAACGTTTCTGGGTCTTCTGGTATTTCCCAGGAAAGATGGAAACATTGATTTGAAGATATCGGGGGTCGTCAGCACTTTACTCACGCAAAGTGACAGTACTCTCGCGCCTATGGTGGTGTCCGACATCTTTCGAGCTCTCACAGCTTGTAAAGCTGGGGGAAATTTCTTCGAAGGTTGTAACTTGCTCCTGCAGATATGGATGACCGAGCACCTTTGCCATCATTCCGAGATTTTGAGCCATGGTTCCCCGGAAAAGACCCGCATAGAAGAATCTTACGCGAGAGCCAAAGAGATTAGTTTGCCCGAAGGAGTCCTGGCTTGGACCTCGTTCTTTCAAGCTCTTACTGCCAGCCAAATACAATGGAAGTTGGGATGGTTGCCCGTTGATGAGGTCTTATATATGTCAGCGGCTAAAACTCATTTCTTGCTGATGGGGCTTAAGAGCATTCAACCTTACGCACCCGGCCGAGTTTTAAGACAGTTCGGAAAATGCCAGACAGTACCTCATGAGGAAGATCTAAGCACTCAAGCAATTGAGATAAGTCCTAACGGACAGTTCCCAGAAGCAAAGATTCGCCAAATCTGGAATGAGGGTCAATATTTGAAATCAGATACTTGCGTGCGGGATCAAGCCAAAGGAGAAACGGCGCCAGGTTACCTTGCATGGTACAGAAGGGAACTCGAGCATGAAAGGCCAGCTAAGAGACCCCACATCCGGAATTTTACCGAATCATCACAAAAGCAGTGGGATTGGTTAGCAAAAGAAAGAGGCTATTGCACCGAAATCAGCAGGTTAAAGCAACAAGTGGAAAAATTGAAATATGAACACAACGTGCAAGTTGCTACCGATCTGGGAGAGCGGAACAGGTTGATTCAAGAAAATGAAATGCTCAGAGCCCAGATCAAACAGATAAGGTTGGATGCAGATAGACAACCAAGGCGTCGATCGGACGAGCAGCTGATAAAAGGGCTAAAAGGTGAAATCAGGGAATGGCGAGATGGTTTGGAGAAATCTGAAAACATCATAGCAGAGCTCAAGGCACAGTGGGATACAAGAACGGACAAGCATCGCAGGTACCTGAATCGATTGGAAAGCAACCATGAGAAGACTGTTGTTAAAATAAAAAGAGAGATGGCTGCACTTGAGATCAAGGCAGTTAATCAGGCCCAGGATTTCCAAATTGAGAGCAGATACTGGTATGACTCAATAGCCCAGATGAAGTTGGAAGTACGACGACTGAAGCATCAGCACGTACAAGATGCTCAAGTTTTCAAGATATGCAGCGATCAGACAAAACGCCTGCTCGTAGAGAAGAAGCAAACCAGAGATAGGATCAAGGCCATTGCCCATGCCATCACCAGACGATGCCTACAATGTGAGAACATGTCCAGCGCTACCGTCCTCTCGGCAGTAATGGGTTATGTCAAGCAGACTATGCACGAGCTAGAGCAACTTGAGAGGGATCTCACGCCTAGGACCGCGGCGAGGCCGAACGACGCCCCGCGGAAACCAATTTTTAAAACCATAATGCATTCATAGGTCAAATCTGTATCTTAGCATCTTCTGCCTGTTTTTTTCATCAGGGTGATTTTTAGTCTATTTTTGAGTCTAGGTTTATTTCCAAAGTTTGCTTTTTCTTTTGCAAAATGTAGTTTGTAATAGACTGCTTCAATAATAAAGAGTTTGCTTCTTTCACGCTCATTCGTGTTTTCGAACTACGTAATGATCTGATTCACGTGAGTATCGTGATACGTAGGCAATCCTCATCGGATCCGATCGCATTTTATTTTGCTACAAAAAAATATAAAAGAAAAATAAATAAATAAAAATAAAAAAGGGGGAAATAAGAGGAAAATACCGGAATGACGCGTGCTCTCGTAGCAGACATATAGTAATCCACTTAACTGTATAGGCGCATCATGCCCAACGTGAGATTAACTATCTGTTATTTGCTGCAAATTAACCGTGCGCTTGTCATTGAGCATGTTTCCAGGGTTTTTGAAAAGACGGTTGGTTTGGTGAAAGTCTGGCCTCGCACTCATACTTCACGAGGTCAAGGAGAGGTGTTCAACTACCTATTGTTAGGACCAGAAACAGTACTCACACCTACTTCACCAGGTCAAAAGGAAGTGTGGAAATGTCTTCGGAAATTCCATTGCAAACAGTCCCCGTCTCTGAGGAGAGCTCAATCTCAGCCGTCCTCACGCCTGAATCCGCAACTGCAGAAGAAAACAGAATCCTACGGCTCCGCATGTTGGAAATGCTGGATGATTGGAACAATGGGAAAGAGCCGCCAAGTGTCGTCCCCGGATTCCCTGAATTATTCTCCAGGTCAGGTGGGACTTCTAATGTCCCCATAAATTACCCTGCTACCCCATTCGGGTACCCAGCTAACTCCGTTCTCTCCGCCGGATCACCTTCTGAGCCTCATCCCCGAATGTCGGCCACCGATGCAAGCATGAATATCTTTACTGCATCGCCTTGCCCAGCTACGGCACAGCCTGCCACATACAAGCCAAGCTTTGACTCATCCTCTTTTACATTCCAAGCACCATCGTTCTCAATGGAACCAACCAGGTTCGCTACCAACAATAATCCTCTACCGCCTCAGTGCGAACTCGCACCGGGACAGGATCAGAACCCCAGGATTGCAGAACAAAATGAGATTGCTAAGAGAATGAGAAGCCTTGAACAAAGTTTGAAGAATATGCAAGGTTTGAGCGGGCAAAAGAGCGTCTCTTACGCCGACCTGTGCATGTTCCCTCACGTGCACCTGCCGACGGGTTTCAAGACCCCCAAGTTCGAGAAATACGATGGGCACGGTGACCCCATTGCACATCTTAAAAAATACTGCAACCAATTGCGGGGAGCCGGCGGAAAGGAAGAACTGCTAATGGCATATTTTGGGGAAAGCTTAGTAGGGATAGCTTCGGAATGGTATATGGATCAGGAAATGTCCCGATGGCATATATGGGATGATCTCGCCAGAGATTTTGTAAAGCAATTCCAGTATAACATCGACATTGCGCCAGACCGAAACTCTCTGTCGAATTTGAAGAAGAAGCCTTCGGAAAGTTTTAGAGAGTATGCTATTAAGTGGCGTGAACAGGCGTCGAGAGTAAAGCCTCCCATGGATGAAGTGGAAATGGTCACTACCTTTCTCCAGGCTCAAGAGTCTGACTATTTCCAAAACATGATGTCGGCCATGGGTAAGCCATTCGCGGAAGCAATCAAGATAGGAGAAATGGTAGAGAATGGGCTGAAAACGGGTCGGATTCTGAGTCAAGCAGCCCTAAGGGCAACCTCTCAGGCCATCCAAAGCGGGTCTGGAGGGACGACAAGGGGGAAGAAGAAGGAAGAAACGGCTATGGCAGCCTCTGAAGCAAGGGAGTATCGTCATCACAGGCCCCATTTTCCGGAAAGGGCCTCACAACACTACTACCCCCACTCAAATGCGGCATATGCTCATCAACCTTATATGGTCATGAATGCCCAACCTTATAACCATTCACCACAACAAGCCAACCGAGGCCCAGCTCCACCTCCCAGAAATCAGCCTCCTTACCGCAACCACTATAACCCACAACCCCCGCGAAATAACTACCTCCCCCAAGAGCCACCTCGACGGCGGACTTTCACGCCCATCGGTGAGCCATACTCAACTTTGTTCCCAAAGTTGGTTCAGTTGGGTTTCCTGCAACCCATCCCTCAAACAAGGCAAAACCCGACATCTCCTTCTTACAAAGCCGGAGTCAGATGCGCCTATCATTCAGGGGCCGAGGGGCATGATACAAACGACTGCTGGTCATTGAAAAGAGTGGTCGAAAATTTGATAGAGCAGGGGAAGATAGTGCTAAGGGACGAAGAGATCCCAAATGTAACTAACAATCCATTGCCCGCTCACAATAATGGGCCGCTGATCGGCATGATTTGTGAAGACAAAGAGTTCGACCCTGCCTTGAAAGCCATAATTGCCATTGTCGACACAGCGAGGAGGCCTGAAACAGACCAGAAATCAGAAAGGGGGGAGGAGGCCAAGGCTGCAGAAAGCAAGCCCGAAAAGAAGGTGGAGAAGAAAGTAGTACCAGCAAAGGGTGGAGTTCTTTACATACCACGAGGTCAAGCCAAGAAGACGCAGAACTTCGGGATCAAAAAGACAAAACCTATGTATGTGCCAAAAGGGGCCTATGTGGTCCGGGGGACGATTCAACCACCTCGGCTGAATGAGCCAGTGGTTATCGGACGCGTGCCACAAAAGCCAATGACCAACCCGTCCACAGTACCGTGGAATTATCAAAAGACTTTGGTAACATACAAAGGTAAGGAGGTCATGGAAGAACTTCCAGAAAATACTTTCGTTGGAGGGTACTCAAATACCCAAGAACTGAACAACGCCACACAAAGGCGCTTCCCTCCAAAGGAGCCTGTGAGTGTTGAAGAAGCGGAAGTGTTCTTCAAGCAGATGAAGATGCCGGATTATGAGGTGATAGACCAGCTGCGCAAGCACCCTGAGCAAGTGTCCATGCTGTCACTATTAATGAAGTCAACCGAGCATCAAAAGATCCTGCTGAAAACCCTGAATGAAGCATACGTACCGGTCGAAACCTCGGTGGAGCAACTAGAGCGGATGACAGAAAGATTCTTCGCCGTCAACCAAATCTCCTTCAGCAAGAACGATCTACCCCCGGAAGGAGCAGCACACAACAAGGCATTGCATTTAACAGTCAAATGTGAGGACTACTATGTCAAGCGGGTGATGCTGGATGGGGGATCAGGTGTTGACATCTGCCCGCTCTCCACGCTGCAAAGAATGGAAATTGAGACCGGAAGAATCCGACCCAACAACGTCTGCGTGAGAGCTTTCGATGGTATCAAGAGAGACACCATGGGAGAAATAGACCTGTTGCTGGTCATAGGGCCAGTCGAATCTCGAGTCACTTTCCAAGTGATCGACATGGACACATCTTACAATTTCCTCCTTGGCAGGCCTTGGATCCATGCGGCAGGAGCCGTGCCTTCTACTCTTCACCAGATGGTGAAGTTCGAGTATGAAGACCAAGAGATCGTGGTCCATGGAGAAGATGAACATGCCATTTATCGGGACCCATCTATCCCGTATCTTGAACCAAGAGAAGGGACTGAGCATACGGTCTATCAAGCTTTCGAGGTGGTATTGGCAGAGCAGCACGAAGAGGGAGTACCTTGCCCCCAGCCTTTCTTGTCTAACGCTTCGGTTATGGTGGCCAAAGAGATGATCCGACACGGATTTAGGCCGGGGAAGGGGCTTGGACGAAATCTTCAGGGAACGACGGAACCCATTACTTTACCAGTCATCAAGAAACCTTTTGGACTAGGTTTCAAACCTACTCCAGCAGACGAAAAATGGGCAAAGAAAAGGAGAAATGAGGGCTGGAAGTTGCCTCAACCACTGCCGGATTTACATGCGACTTTTGTCAGGCCAGGGTACACTGAAGAAGAAGAAGATGAGTTCTTCACAGTTGAGGAAATCGAGGAAATATGTGGGGCAATGAGGGAAATGCTCTACGAGGTCCACATGGTTCAACCAGGCGAAGGCGCGAGCACTGCTGAGTTAATATACATGGGGCCAAACGCCAAGCTCCAAAACTGGGAGATCACGCCATTCCCAACTAGACGGAAGTCCGGGTAGACCTGTCCTGCCACCTTTCCTGTAGCACAAGTTATCTCCGGGACATAACTTGAACGTTTTCTTCTTTTCATTTATTATTCCGAATTCCTAGTTGTAAACGTTGTTGTCTTCCAATTTTCAAAAGAAAATAATAAAAAAAAATCATCATTGTTTTCCTATTCTTTCTTTCGTTCTGATTTTATTACTTTTCCTCTTATCTTCCTTTTCAGCCCTAATAATGCGGCTTTAAATATGACATGCTTGCGGACTTCACGCCCGGATCACAATGAGCTATTTAACTGCGAATTAATGAATCCAGAACCAGAATATGATGCGGAAGAGGCTTTTAGGGAGATAAACCGAGAGTTGGAATATTTCGAGAATAAACCTAAGCCGAATCTGAATGACACTGAACCGGTAAATTTAGGAACCCCGGAAGAAATCCGAGAGACCAAGATAAGCATTCACACGGACAAGAAAACGCGAGAGGCGATAATTCAACTTCTTCTTGAATTTAAAGACGTGTTTGCTTGGTCATATGATGACATGCCGGGACTAGGTGTCGATCTAGTGGTTCACAAATTGCCGATTCATCCTGATTGTCCTCCGGTTCAACAAAAGCAACGAAAGTTCAAAACCGAGGTCAGTGACAAAATTAAAGAGGAGATCACCAAGCAACTGAAAACAGGAGTGATCCGGGTAGTCCAATATACAACATGGTTGGCGAATGTGGTTCCAGTACCGAAAAAGGACGGGAAAACTCGAGTATGTGTAGATTACCGAGATCTGAACAGAGCAAGTCCTAAAGATAATTTCCCGCTGCCCAACATCCACATCCTCGTTGACAATTGCGCCAAGCACGAGATACAGTCTTTCGTAGATTGTTACGCTGGGTATCATCAGGTATTGATGGATGAAGAGGATGCCGAGAAAACTGCCTTCACCACGCCTTGGGGCACCTACTGTTATCGGGTCATGCCATTTGGTTTAAAGAATGCTGGGGCTACTTACATGAGGGCCATGACCGCCATTTTCCATGACATGATGCATCAGGAAATAGAGGTGTACGTGGACGATGTTATAGTCAAGTCCAGGACGCAGGATAACCACATCCAAGACTTGAGGAAATTCTTCGAGAGGCTAAGGAAGTATGACTTGAAGCTAAATCCAGCCAAATGCGCTTTCGGAGTTCCGTCAGGTAAACTTTTGGGTTTCATCGTAAGCAGGAGAGGTATCGAGCTAGATCCGACTAAGATAAAATCTATCAAAGATCTACCTCCCCCAAGAACGAAGAAAGACGTGATGAGTCTTTTAGGCAGGCTGAACTACATCAGTCGGTTTATTGCCCAGCTGACGAGCACGTGTGAACCCATATTCAAGTTGTTAAGAAAAGATGCGGCGATTAAATGGACAACGGAGTGTCAAGAAGCCTTTGACAAAATCAAAGAGTACCTTTCGAATCCCCCAGTCTTGGTCCCTCCCGAACCAGGGAGGCCACTTTTCTTGTATCTGACAGTCTTGGAGAACTCCTTTGGCTGCGTCCTGGGGCAACACGACGTGACCGGGAAAAGGGAACAGGCGATCTACTACCTGAGCAAGAAATTCACCAGCTACGAGGCCAAATACACTCTGTTGGAGAAGACATGCTGCGCTCTCACATGGGTTGCTCAAAAGCTGAGGCATTATCTCCAAGCCCACACTACATTCCTCATAAGCAGGTTGGATCCCTTGAAATATATATTTCAGAAACCAATGCCTACTGGGAGACTGGCTAAATGGCAAATCTTGCTTACGGAGTTCGACATAGTTTATATCACTCGCACGGCAATGAAAGCCCAGGCGTTAGCAGATCATTTGGCCGAAAACCCGGTCGATGAGGAATACCAGCCATTGGATACCTATTTTCCAGATGAAGAGGTAAACACCGTAGAAGCGATCTCGGAGGAAGCTCATGTTTGGAAGATGTTCTTTGACGGAGCCGTGAATGCCAAGGGTATAGGGATCGGGGCAATTTTGATCTCACCTGCCGGTCAGCATTATCCCGCCACAGCTAGACTTCGTTTCTTCTGCACAAATAATACAGCTGAATATGAAGCCTGCATTATGGGCATACATATGGCAATCGATCAGGATGTCAAAGACTTACTGATTATGGGAGACTCTGACCTGATCATCCGGCAAGTTCAAGGCGAATGGGAAACTCGGGATGTCAAACTTATCCCATACCGACAACATGTGGAGGACCTCAGCAAGCGCTTTACCTCAATAGAATTCAGGTATATCCCGAGGTGTCACAATGAACTGGCAGATGCACTTGCTACTTTAGCTTCTATGCTACCCTACCCGGGCGACGCCCACGTCGATCCTTTGGAAATCCAAATCAAGGAAAGACACGGTTACTGCAGTGTAATCGAGGCGGGATCAAATACGCAGCCTTGGTACCATGACATCAAGAAATTCTTGAAGACACAAGAATACCCCGAGCATGCAACTGGAGATCAAAAGAGGACCATTAGGCGACATGCAAGCGGTTTCTTTTTGAGCAGTGAATTGTTGTATAAGAGGACTCCGGACCTCAATCTCTTAAGATGTGTCGATATCGAGGAAGCGAGAAAGATCATGCACGAAGTACACGCAGGTGTGTGTGGACCTCACATGAACGGGTATGTCTTAGCGAAGAAGATCCTTAGAGCAGGTTATTACTGGATGACCATGGAAAAGGATTGCTTTAGCTTTGTCCGGAAGTGTCATCAGTGTCAAGTGCACGGTAATTTAATTCATGCACCTCCCACGGAACTGCATCCCATGTCCGCACCTTGGCCATTTGTCGCTTGGGGTATGGACGTCATTGGACCAATTGAACCAAAGGCTTCGAATGGACATAGGTTTATACTGGTTGCCATCGATTACTTCACAAAGTGGGTAGAGGCTGTCACTCTCAAGTCGGTCACCAAGAAAGCTGTAGTGGATTTTGTACACTCAAATCTTATCTGTCGCTTCGGTATTCCTGCGACTATCATTACAGATAATGCAGCAAACTTGAACAGTCACTTGATGGGAGATGTGTGCGAGCAATTCAAGATAACACACAGGAATTCCACTCCTTATCGGCCAAAAGCCAATGGTGCTGTAGAAGCTGCAAATAAAAATATCAAGAAGATTTTGAGGAAAACAATACAAAGTTCCCGACAGTGGCATGAGCAGTTACCTTTTGCGTTATTGGGGTATCGCACTACGGTGCGCACATCGGTGGGAGCGACTCCTTATCTTTTGGTTTATGGAACCGAGGCCGTAATACCGGCAGAGGTAGAGATTCCTTCACTTCGAATCATTGTCGAAGCAGAAATCGAGGACAGCGAGTGGGTTAAGACTCGACTGGAGCAATTGACGTTGATTGATGAAAAGCGGATGGCTGCAGTTTGTCACGGACAGTTATACCAACGAAGGATGGCCCGTGCTTACAACAAGAAAGTCCGACCTCGGAATTTCGAAGTAGGACAATTGGTACTGAGGCGTATTCTGCCGCATCATGAAGAAGCAAAAGGAAAGTTTGCCCCAAATTGGAAAGGCCCATACATCGTAAGGAAAATATTGCCAAGAGGAGCATTGTATTTAGGTGATATCGAAGGAAATGACCCCGACACAGCAGTAAATGCAGATGCAGTCAAGAGGTACTACGTCTAAATCATACTCCAGTGGTCCTGACACGTTTGAAAATGGCGAAGGTTTTATTCCCCACTACTCCCCAAACACTACCCAATTCTCTCTACCAACTTAAAAAAACAAAACAAAACGTTGATTGAGGCCTGAACTACGTTTGACTTGATTCCGAAAGGATACGTAGGCAGCCTCTCCCTGAGGTTCAGTCACACCAACAACAAAATCCCATTCACCCTGAAATTGAAAACCGGGGCATGTCAGGACACTTGAGAAGTTTAGTATCAGCTACCTCTCTTTACCAGGTACAAGCCTTCAAATCAATTACCAAAGATGGTGGGAAACCAATAAGCATCACAAAAGGAAACCAGCACACCCTGAGTTGAGAGAAATAAAATGAGAGAGTCTCGGCGGTGAAAACCTTCGGGCACCACGAGGCGACGGGAGAAGAGAAACCAAAATGAGAGAGCTTGTTTAGTAAAAACTCGCAAAGAGTGCTATCAAGCGACGACAGGAAGAGAAATGAGAGAGGTCAGCCAGCGAAAACCCGCAAAGGGCGCTGTTGGCCGAAAAGAATGACGCCACCCCAAGAAAGTCTCGGCAGAGTGCCACCAGTTTGGAATCACAGGTCCGTTCTGGTTCAGGAAAACGCAAGCTCTTAGAAGGTCAGACGTCCAGTCCAAAAGGCATGTCATGTCATTTAAAGCCAGCGTTATCTTCCTCAGATAAGTCTTTCTCGTCCCGAAAAGGGTATTCCTTTTCTGATTTGTTTTCCCCTGCTTTATTTCTTTTCGAATCCCTTTTTGCATTTTAACCCGGAGTTCAGGACGCACCGGAAAGGGCAGGTGGCATGGTTTGTTTGCACGGAATCCCATCTCATGAAGGAAAGCACCTCATCTCGTTGATATGATTACCCAAGCATGATGAATCATGACGTTTGATGGTGTTCCGGAGTAAAGGAAAAGAGAGAAATCTTGAAATCTTCCCCAGCAAGTCCACCTTCGGACAAATCCCCACAGAGTCTCCCCCTGTACGAATCCCAACAGAGTCTTGTACAATCTCCCACAGAATCTCCCCAAGTTAAAAAAAAAAAAAAAAAAAAAAGAAAAAAAATGGAATCTCCCCAGCACATCCCAGCGGGTCCTTTTGTAGACATCCCCAACAAGCTTACCCCAACAAATCCTAGAAATCCCACTTTGAAATAAATCCCCAGCATGCCCATTGTACAAAATTCCCCACAAAGAATCCACTTTGTAAATATTCCCCACAAAGCTTCCCTTTTGTACAAATCCCCACAAAATACCTCCAATAAAATCCCCGTTGAGAACCTCCAAGCAAAACGGGACACAAAAAAAAAAGAGCCTTACGAGGCAAATCATCACAGAATCTGGAAATACAAGCCTGAGCGGTCTAAAGGGTTTCGGCATATGAATCAAATCAATGGCGGGACTTCACAACAGAAACGAAGACGCAACAAAGCAACCGGGAACGATCGAGGTCACCAAACCGACCGTCATTTCCGGACTAACAATTGTCCTTTGCTGAAAAGTTGAAACAGGTATGATCCAAGACAACCGTGCAAGGAGCAGGTGTCGCCCAAAGAAGAAGGTACATGGGTACAAGAAATATTTTGGCGATAAGGAATTCACTCGAAAGGTAAGTTTCCACGAAACTCCCTTGTATCTTCTACTAAAACAAGAAAGTTCAAAAAAAAAAAAAAAAAAAAAAAGAGAGGTCGTTTAGTATTCTCGAACTTTGCCCCTAGCCAATCAGCATTAGGGTTTTAAACCCTAAACTGAATTTTCCTTTAGTCAGCATTAGGGTTTTAAACCCTAAACTGAACTTTTTCCTTTTAGCCAGCATTAGAGTTTTAAACTCTAAACTGAGCTTTTCCATGCAATCAGCATTAGGGTTTTAAACCCTAAACTGAATTTTCCTTTAGTCAGCATTAGGATTTTAAACCCTAAACTGAACTTTTTCCTTTTAGCCAGCATTAGAGTTTTAAACTCTAAACTGAGCTTTTCCATGCAATCAGCATTAGGGTTTTAAACTCTAAACTGAATTCTCTTTAGTCAGCATTAGGGTTTTAAACCCTAAACTGAACTTTTTCCTTTTAGCCAGCATTAGAGTTTTAAACTCTAAACTGAGCTTTTCCATGCAATCAGCATTAGGGTTTTAAACTCTAAACTGAATTCTCTTTAGTCAGCATTAGGGTTTTAAACCCTAAACTGAACTTTTTCCTTTTAGCCAGCATTAGAGTTTTAAACTCTAAACTGAGCTTTTCCAATGCAATCAGCATTAGGGTTTTAAACCCTAAACTGAATTTTCCTTTTAGTCAGCATTAGGGTTTTAAACCCTAAACTGAACTTTTTCCTTTTAGCCAGCATTAGAGTTTTAAACTCTAAACTGAGCTTTTCCAATGCAATCAGCATTAGGGTTTTAAACCCTAAACTGAATTTTCCTTTTAGTCAGCATTAGGGTTTTAAACCCTAAACTGAACTTTTTCCTTTTAGCCAGCATTAGAGTTTTAAACTCTAAACTGAGCTTTTCCATGCAATCAGCATTAGGGTTTTAAACCCTAAACTGAATTTTCCTTTAGTCAGCATTAGGGTTTTAAACCCTAAACTGAACTTTTTTCTTTTAGTCAGCATTAGAGTTTTAAACTCTAAACTGAGCTTTTCCATGCAATCAGCATTAGGGTTTTAAACCCTAAACTGAATTTTCCTTTAGTCAGCATTAGGGTTTTAAACCCTAAACTGAACTTTTTCCTTTTAGCCAGCATTAGAGTTTTAAACTCTAAACTGAGCTTTTCCATGCAATCAGCATTAGGGTTTTAAACCCTAAACTGAATTTTCCTTTAGTCAGCATTAGGGTTTTAAACCCTAAACTGAACTTTTTCCTTTTAGCCAGCATTAGAGTTTTAAACTCTAAACTGAGCTTTTCCATGCAATCAGCATTAGGGTTTTAAACCCTAAACTGAACTTTTTCCTTTTAGCCAGCATTAGAGTTTTAAACTCTAAACTGAGCTTTTCCATGCAATCAGCATTAGGGTTTTAAACCCTAAACTGAACTTTTTCCTTTTAGTCAGCATTAGGGTTTTAAACCCTAAACTGAACTTTTTCCTTTCAGTCAGCATTAGGGTTTTAAACCCTAAACTGAACTTTTTCCTTTCAGCCAGCATTAGAGTTCTAAACTCTAAACTGAGCTTTTCCAGCCAATCAGCATTAGGGTTTTAAACCCTAAAACTGAATTTTCCTTTTAGTCAGCATTAGGGTTTTAAACCCTAAACTGAACTTTTCCTTTTAGTCAGCATTAGGGTTTTAAACCCTAAACTGAACTTTTTCCTTTCAGTCAGCATTAGGGTTTTAAACCCTAAACTGAACTTTTTCCTTTCAGCCAGCATTAGAGTTCTAAACTCTAAACTGAGCTTTTCCAGCCAATCAGCATTAGGGTTTTAAACCCTAAAACTGAATTTTCCTTTTAGTCAGCATTAGGGTTTTAAACCCTAAACTGAACTTTTTTCCTTTTAGGCAGCATTAGGGTTTTAAACCCTAAACTGAATTCTTCCTTTGTTTGGCGTAAGGGTTTTAAACCCTACACTGAACCTTTCCCCAGCTAGTCGATATTAGGGCTCCAACCCTGAACTGAGCACGCATATCCTCTTTCATCAATTTTATGAACTTCCTGGTGAATAAGTAACGAAATTTTCCTAGTGAAACTGGGGCAGAAAATTTCGTTTGTTTGTTTCTTTTCTCCCGCAGGTCTGACCTCGAGCCACATGGATCGAAATGACCCACGAGATAAATCCCAGTTCGGAATCAAAGAAGAAAAAGACAAAAAGAGATATCCCGAGATATCAGAGTAAAGGGAAAGCAGATCGACTCCAACATTTGACTAAGGTCCTGACCTCTGCCGGTCACATTTTATTCGGTATCCTGGGGATTAAAAAACAAGTCGCCGCAACTCGCAAGCATCAAGATTCAGATCAGAGTCTACAAGCAGAATCAGCTAAGACCCAAGATCAAGTCGTAAAAGAATCATAGATAGGAATCTTGTAACTAGCAGTTGACATACATAAAAGTAGTTAGTTCAGTTTCCAATTTTCGCTTGGTTGTAATAAGGCGGTCAGTGACATAGCAGTGACAACAGCAGCAGCAGTAACGGCAAGCCTTGCAGTCCCATGGTAGCCCCAGCTACCAAAACTTCTCGAACTACATTGACCTGATTCCTGTTTAGCCCAGGATATGTAGGAAATCTTTGAAGCAAGATTCGGTCAGATCTTTCAAAAATGCTTCATACGGAGTGGTCTATAGGCAAAAATCGCTCATACACGCTCACTTGATCTTTGCACGAAAACCCTTCGTGTTTCCGAACAAAGAGGGGCAGCTGTGAGCACGTGATTTTTGCTTCACACGACAATCGCTCCAAAAAGAAATAAAAAATATATAATTGGCCCCGCTGTACAATTTCGGATTTCTGTGCGGCACCTTTGATTTATTTATGACTTTGGCCCATTTTTATTTATTTACTTTATTAAAATAAAATTCAAAAAATATGTGTCCTGCATAATTCAAACCGTATTCCGGTCGTTAAATAGAAAATCGTGATTAGGCATTTTCGTCCGTGATTTTATTTGGTTTGACCTTACCTGTTTTGAAATATTTTAGTATGTGTGCAAATAATTGTATTTGAGTGTGTATTTAATTTTAATTTGATTTTTGGCTTAGTTTTGTTTTAAAATAAATAAGAAAAAGAAATAAAAAATAAAAATAAAGAAAAAAAGGGAAAGGAAAGACCCCTTCCGGACTTGGGCCAATTTGTTAAAATTGGCCCAACGAACTCAGCCCAAACGGACAGCCCAAGCCACCAGTCCAAACAGCCCACCCCCAGGCCATGAAACGACGTAGTTTAACACCAAAGCTACGTCGTTTCGATGCCAACCCATCACAACCGTTTAAATCAAGCCGATCCAACGGTCCAGATCTTTCACCCGTAATTCCACTACCCGACCCGTTACCCGAACCAATTCTGACCCCTACCGAGCCAAACGACGACGTTTCGTTTAAGCCTTCAGATCCAAGCCGTCCATCGCGTCGCATCCGACGGTTGTAATCAATCCCCCATTCCATATATAAGCCTCATACCGCACCCTGCCCCCCTATCCAATACCCCAGCTTCCGTCTTCACCTCCTTCCCCACAAAACCCTAGCCGCCCCCTTATCCCTCGCCATTAATCCCGGCGGCATGAACGCCGATGACCTCGCCATGAACACCATAGAACCCCCTCACCACCCTGAACATAGACCTGTTAACCGTTTAGTTCGAATCACCCCCAGGTCCTCGAATCTTCATTTGAAGATTCGAGTCAAAACTCGATCTACTCAGTTTAAACCCAGTTTCATACCAGACACTCCCCAGACCCCCCTCGTGACCAAACCATACTTGGTTTGGTCCGAATCTGATCAGGGAGGCATGAATCCCAGATCTGAGTTTTGGAAATTTGGTGTTCCCCCGTCACTGGTTCAACCGAAGAGTTTAAGGTCTAATGGACTTTAATCAAAGTGTTTCTCGTCTGAGAAACACTTCGTTTAAAGTCCATTCAGCCTTAAGAAAGGCCTGACCAAGTCCGAGTTAAGGTGTCGATCTTTTGCGGTTTAAAGGTGAGTTTTCTTTCTTTTCTTAGTTGTTTTTGGTTTGGTTGTTGTAAGGGTCTGTTCGTTTTCTGTTTATGTCTTTGACCTCTATCAACTGTGCTTCAACTACTTCGCCTGAACCTCTGTTTGTTTGTCTAAATTCCCCCCTCCTATTCTGATAAGGCATTATGTATTTGTTTGTGCAAGTAGCTGATTTTCGAGTTTGGACTGACTAGTTTGACTCCTCGAGTGTATTCCTGCTTAGTCAGTATAATACGAACCATGTATCAATACTGTTTAAATGTCTGATTTTTGGCTACGATTGTGTATGTTAATACTAATATAGTCGAGTCGACATGTGTCGTCAATTAATTTCAACTGTCTGAGCATAGCAAATCGATTTGCTTCTGTTTGAACATTTGTTGAAATCAATTCAGAACCAGTTTTGTTTACTTATAGCTGTTGATTTGGATCAGTCAATGTAAAAAGGATTGTTTATGTTTAAATTCTGAATTGGAAGGCATGGGCACTCGTGCACAGCATGTGCACTAGTGCACCTCATGTGCCTTGTGCACAGCCTGTTTTTCTGCATTAAGAAGCTTTTGAGTTTTAAAACAATCTGACAGTATATGCTGTCAGATATATTCTACTGCCCATACTTGCTTTTAGATAATAAAATGAAAAGGTAAGACTGCCAGGGAATATCATGGGGGGGGTTTTGTTTATACTTAAATAGCTAAGTGGAATATGAAAAGAGGATAGCACATGGGAGGGGGTATTTGATTAATCCAAACAGGCTGATAAAGGTTTGAGTTTTGAGGCTTATAAAAGGGGGGAATAGAAGTTCTGGAAAAAAAAAGAGACAGGGATATAGAGAGGGACAAAATTAGGAGATAGAAATAGAAGAAAAAGGGAGGGAGAATCAGAATTGAAAAAAAGAGGGAAAGAAAATACAGACACCGTGAGGAGTTTTGAAAGAGAGAGTTGATAGTGATACACAGAAAAGCATACAGAAAATAGAGAGAGATACTAAAAGGGAACATCTGAGAGTTCAATTTTTTGGAAACAGAAAACTAGAAAAGAGTTTTTGTCTGATAACTCAGACGGACAAAACCAGAAGTTGCTTCCTTTCCTTTTGTTTCTGACTTCACTAAATCTGGACCTGTTCTGTGCAAACACTGATTTCTCACAACTGAGTCTGCTTGTTTGTTGTTTGTTCTACTCGAAAGTTTGGTTTAGTTGGGGTTGATCTCACTCCAATTGTTTTGTGAGTTGGTTGCTACTCTTCTGTTTCTTGGTGCTGTTGCTATACTGCCCTGTCCTGCTGCTATTGCTAGTCCTGTTTTCTTTTGCTGCTGATTTCCACATCTTCTTCTTCTCCTCCTTTGCATTTTCAGCATTTCCAGGTACACATTTCAAATTCCATACGGATGTAATTGAATCAGTTTGAAAGCATGAAATGAAAAAGGTTGAAGAAGTTCAAGTATTTTTGTAATACTCATAGTACATTAACAGGCCTGTGAAAACTGATCAGTTTTATTCAATGGTTCGAAAGTATGTACTAATATTCGACTGAGTTTACCCTTTTGTGTTTTAGCTCGTTGGTTGTTGGTTAGTATGGGCATGTACACTTCGATCTCATACAATACTGTTTCTGTTTCACTTAGTTTTTTTTAGTTAAGACTAGTCCACATAAGTTTAGCTAAATTCAACTCAAGAAATGTTCGGAATTAAGTGTTGTATTTCGTTAGCTCACGCATGATTTCTTGTCAAAAATAAGCATTTTACTTTGCCAGTATATCCTTTAACTTAGTCCAAATAAGTTTTAGTAAGTTCAACTTGAGGAATGTTCGGATTAAGTATTGCATTTCATCAATCTCATATGTAATCTTTTGTTCAACTGAAGCATCCTCTCAAGGCATGACGTTTTACTTCATAAGTAGTTAATCAGAAACTGACAAAATCCAGATTAGGCAAAAGCCTATTATTGAATTAGCATGTACCTTTTCTTCTGGTTTTAGAGATAGATGCATTAGAAATGTAGCCATTTCAGGATATCCTTTTCTAAAATAGAGATGAGCCTCGCCAAATAAAGATGCAAAATTGCGGGGCCCTCAATAAATAACCATGATAATTATTTAGAATTCAAGATAGGCCATTTAATAAATTTCATGGCCTTCTATAAAGATAATAACGCATTAGACTTTGTAGGCGCGGCTTAATTAAATCACGTTCTTAAATTCGGGTGCACATTGATGTGACCCAAATCCAAATCTCAACGAAGTCAAAACGTGTTGACGATCACGGGCACATTGATTGTGACGCGGTTCGAGATGCATTTTCACGACGTTGCAATTCTACAAAAATAAGTGATAATGATAAAAGCGGTTTAAACTTAATAAAAGCACATAAGTCACAACATGTATTTAAATCAGATATTTAGCCATTATAACAATTTAAGCGACCGTGCTAGAACCACGGGATTCGAGGGTGCCTAACACCTTCCCTCGGGTCAACAGAATTCCTTACTTAGAATTTCTGGTTCGCAGACTTCATTTGGAAAAGTCGAAAATTTCCTCGATTTGGGATTCAGGATAAACCGGTGACTTGGGACACCAAAAGCCAAACCTTTCCCAAGTGGCGACTCTGAATCAAATAAATAATCCCATTTCGAATATTGTCACTTAAATTGGAAAAACTCCACCCGCGCATCTTAACCCCTCGGGGCGGGCGCGCAAAAAGGAGGTGTGACAGGGTTAACCCACTGAGAAGGGTTCTCAGGAGTTGAAGCAGGGATAGGGGTGACATAACCAGTAGCTTTGAGTCTTTCGTACAACTGGTCAATAGGTTCAGCAATGGTTGTGTATTGTTTATGAGGTCTACGATTGAAATTTGGTCGAGGTCTAGGGAAGTTTTGGCGTGCAGGAGGTGATTGACAGTGGGATGGTTGAGTATTGTAGACTTGGTAAACATGTGCAAGTTGGAAATATCTGGGTGAAGTAGGTTGATATGTGGGAGGTGGGGGTGATTGATAAGTGGGTGGTGGAGTTTGACAGGAGGGTGAGAGTGTCTGGTAGTTCGGAGTAGGCTGATATGTGAGTGGAGGTATTGGGTAGGTTTTGTATTTGATGGGGGATTTGGTTCTTTGTGCCACCATTACGGCTCTTACGTTCCTTTTCTTGGACACACCACCAGACTGTAAGGACTTATTTGTGGCTTGCAGGTCCTCGAAGTTTGTAACCATACCGATTTTGATGTCCTCTTCAATCCTTTCACCCAGCTTGATAATGTCAGAAAATTTGTGGCTCTCGATCATCATTAGTCGTTCATAATACTGCGGGTCCTAGGATCGAACAAAGAATTTGTTCATTTGTTCCTCTTCTAAGGCAGGCCTGACCTTAGCAGGTTCGGATCTCCAGCAAGTAGCATACTCGCAAAATGTTTCTGCGGGCTTTTTTTTAGATTCTGAATATAGAACACATCTGGCGCATTCTCCGTGTTGAACTTGAACCTGTCCATAAAGTCAGATGTCATGCTTACCCAACTTGACCATTTCTTTGGATCTTGGCTGATGTACCAGGACAAAGCATCTCCTTTCAAGCTTCTCATGAAAAGCTTCATACGGATTTTCTCGTCTTTCCCTACTCCAACCAGCTTATCATAGTATGTTCTTAGATGGACCCTTGGATCTCCTCTACCATTAAAAATTTCGAACTTCAGAGGTTTGTACCCCTCGAGCAGTTCAACATCGGGTTGTATGCAGAGATATTCATAGTTCAGCCCCTTAATTCTTTTGCTTCCTTCGACGCCTTGAATCCGGCTAGTCAATCTCTTAAGTTCTTCAGCCAGATTCCTGATGAGCAAGTTTTATAATCAGACTCGGGCATGCTTGAGATGGGTTGGGTGGATGTGGCATAGTCTCCACATAGACGGGGGTGTTATTGGCAGGTGTAAAAGTGGTCATTTGTGGAGTTTTGGGGTTCTGGGATGAGCAGCGGAGTATTAAGTATGGCAGGCGTTACAGTGGTGATGAGGAGAGGGATGGTTTTGTGGCTTTGGGATATTGTGTGGAGGTGTGGGGTTCTAAGCATTTGGGAAATTAACATCCGGAGTGGTGAGGGAAAATGACAGATTTGCCAGATTCCAAACCTGATCAAGCTCTTCTTGGGATTTCAACAATTTTTGTTCGAGTTGGGATGCATTTTCTTTGGAAACTTGAGTACCATGACCATGAGTGATCTCTACCAGTTCAGCTGAGTTCTCCTTTCTAGCGTTGTTCAAATATTCCATATTCCCTTTGTTCTTGTTTTGATAGGACTAAGAGGAAGAGTGGGTGGAGGGCCCCTGGTTCTCGTGGAATAAGATGATGTTGCCATAGTGTGGATTATACAAAATTGTTGCGCTATTTAAACACGTAGTGCAAGAATGTAAATTGTGTCCTATTTGGAACCTTTTTGTGCCTAAGGTAGGCCTAGCAGCAAATTAATTTCTAGAACTTAGAATGCTAAATGCCTCATTTTATTGATAAAAAGTAGGTGAATCCCAAATTGACCTTAAATAACAGGAAATAAAGTCACTAATGGCCATTGGCCTTATTACATTTCTTAAAGCAAAAGAAAAACTCCTATCTGTTTGGTCCTATAAGGTCCTTCCCCAGACTCGGCATCTTTGGCTCCATTCAACAGCTTCACCAACTCGCGAAGTCCCAGCAATAGATAGGCTCTGGCTAGGTGTTCGCACTCGTTTCCTTCAGCATTCTGGCAATCCTCGATTCTTTTGAGAAATTTCCTTTCCAGCTCTACTAAACCCCGCTCCAAGTATACTAGTCACTTGTTGGCACTAACAACCATGTCTTTCCACTCTTCAATCGGCTTTTGGTGGGCTTCTTGTATCTCATAGTGCTCGCTTTCACATTCCCGAATCCTCTTGCGCATTTGATTGTATTTGACCTGTGCCTCGGCCTTTTCATCTATGATTCTGTGACCTCGAACAAACCCGGGTTGACCCAGACCATTATGATTATCCTCCAGCCAGCCTGAATAGTATGGAGTACAACCAACATGGTATCTGTATGGCTCGATAGTATCTCTTCCCATGATGATCTTGCAATGTCACATATGCTGAGCTTGGCACTTATAAGGACTGTCATCAGCTTGGAAGTCAGCCCGGAAGTGACTCATCTTGTCGACACTTGGTATAACCTACTTCCTACCAACCTGTCTCATAACTCGGAGAGGTACATAAGGGTAGGTTCCTCTCAGACCGATTAATATCAGAAACGGCGCATCCCTGGATCGGGCGATGAACTCCTTAGTAGGGAACTACTCGAACATCCATTGTACCCAGTCCTCGTTAAGGTTATCAAATAACTCTACCCATCCTCTGGCATCTTCTGGCTGGGTGAACATATTGGGCATATAGTTCATTCGCTTCAGATGATGGAAAGCGATATAATCGGCCCAGTCTTTTTGCTGAATTTTCTGTCGGTATTTACCCCTTTGGAGATGATCCATGAGCCAGAGTTGAAGTAGCAAATTGCAACCCTCGAAGCGTTCGGCTCCTCGTTGACACTTCTCCAAGGCTCGCTATATCTCCATAATAATCATGGGCACAATGCTGAATGGTTGCCCGCCAATTCCCTCCATTAGGGTTTTGGTTACCATAGCTAGCCCGGTGTGGATCCTTGCCTTCTTCATTGGAAACATTATCATCCCCAGGAAGCAAATACGAAGACAAAGACCCTTCGGTGAATTGCCCCAATGATGTGAGGGCGAACTCGTCAGGATAAATATGGTAAGATTTGCTGTGACCATACCTCTCATACAAATAATCAAAGGGAATATACGACTCTTTCAAGCATGTGAAGTCTGGATTCTTTTTTAGACCCATCATTTTGAGGAAACTTCTTCCCTTGCGGTTTTTCGGCATTAACAAACCCAGAGTTTCCCGTGGTATACCAGCTAATCCTCTTATTTCTTCTAGCAAGGGTGTCATTTCAATGTCCCCAAAGCGGAATACAGCCCTCTCACAGTTCTAGAACAAAGTAGCAGCTTCTATGATCTTGTTGTTGGGTTGAATCTCCAGAAGAGAAGGTAGATTGCCCAGATATTTCTGGACAAGAGTCTGATCTCTGGAATGAAGATCCTCCCACTAGCTTAGCAATTTTGGGTGGATATTAGTGACCATGCCGAATCTGGGGACTTCGTGCCTCATATTTCTGCAAGACAAAAGGGTTAGGCCCTTACCCCCACCAGACTTGACTATTAAATATCAATAATTGGCATAAAAACATTTAGTTCTCCAAATAAATGCACAGAACGTGATGGTGTCCGTTTGGGTTTTAGGGAAACCCAGTAGACATTGGACAAGGCTATCTTAAAAAGTCATTATGCGGACAACATAAGTGACTCGGCTAGGTTTGACCATGATGCATGCACAATTCAAACAGAGTAAGGTTTCTACGGGGTTTAAGACTGGTACCCTTGAGTGAACAACTCAAGGGGGAAAGGCACGGAATCGTCGACTACACCGTTGATCGACTGGTTTTACCACAAATACGCATTTTCCGGATTTAAAGGGGTGATAATATCGGAAGAGCGCAACCACTCATTATAAGCGTTGCTATGGTATTTTGTTTGGCATGAGTGAAATATGATGTTGAGCATGATTATGCAACAAGTAAAGCAGGTTGTCACGTATTTTCACATTAGGAAAGCAGTAAATACAACAGTTTTTTCATAATTTAAAGCGGTAGTAAAGGAAAGCAGTAAAGGAAAGTAATAAGGGAAAGAAACAAAAGACAAGTTAGTTTTTCAATCGGAAAGGAAATTGAATGCTTAAAAGAAATAAACAAATAATTGTGCATAAAGAAGCATAAATTCACAATAATAGTTTGAAATGGTAAAAGCCTAAAAGTCCCCAGCAGAGTCACCACGCTGTTGCACCCCCTTTTTCTCGAGCGAAATCGGGTTTTATGACATTTGAGAGGACAACTCATTCCCTTTTAAGAATTTGGGTTTGAGTTGAAGAGTTGCTACATAATGATTAAGGTGCATTAGGACACCAAGAGGGTTTGATTTTGAGTAACCAAAGATTGGGTAAGGGCTTGAAATTATTCCAAGGTGAAGGTGTTAGGCACCCCTCAAAATTCACTAGTGTAGTTCCCCGCCAGATATTATTGTGAACTTAGGTGCAAATAACACGTAAACAAATAAAGCTTCAAATAAGAGGGGATTTTCACATAATGGTTACAAACAAAAAATAGGAAAGAATTAAAAGGAAGCTGATTTTCTTAAAAGAAATAGTTTGAATTTTTTAGAAGAAATAAAGAAACAAAGGGAAAGGGGGTCCTAGGTTTATTAATAATATGGATTATCCCACACAATGCCCGGTAATCACTCCTCAATGAGGGGCTACACGTAACATTATCGCGTGGTCATCATATCCATATCTACCCTTCTCACCCCGTTAAGGTATTAAAGTGCGAAATGGTCACGATTACTTATTGCATGCTATTCCCGTCCCAATCCTATTAGTCCGGAGGCATTTAAGACTACTAATCCTAATAGGGAGGGATATTAGGCTTATTTGTAGTTTCAAAGGCAAAATTCTAAGGCGACATACAAAAAACATGTATAGCAAGTTGGGGAAAGGACATAAGTAAAAGGCTCAGATATACCTTCTTGAACAAAGAAAACACATAATTAGCATGACTTTCACATAGTTTATGGTCTGATAAAGAACTTAAAGGTTGATGCAGACTAATTGATTATATAATTCAGATAAGAAGCCCGATTCAGGCCTGCCTGCTGGTTATAGTTAATAGAACAGACTTAGTTTATAACTTTTATCCTAAGGCTTGCCTAAGTGTCGGACAAGAATCCTATAGGCATGGTATCTAATGAATTCAGGAAAGCCATGAAATAATAAGGTCTAAAAAATAAACTGAGTACATGCTGGTAAAAAAAAAAGCACACTTTAAGGAAAGTTATAGGCTTTGAAACTGATGATACTCGTTATTACTGATTTAGTTCTGTACGTGAATGAAACGACTCAGATTAGATTAATATCTCCTATAGACATGATTTCTACGTGTAATTGATTTTAAGCCTTGTATGGTAAAAATGCAAAAGCATGATATCTAGGTGCTGAATTTGGTTTAAGACATAGTATCTAGATGCAATTGAACGCTTAAGTCTTATTAGCATGATTTCTAGATGGAAAATGAATACACAGGATTTAAAAGGTCCTATAGGCATATTTTCTATATGCATATGCAGAATTCAAATTGACTTATAGGCATGATATCTAGACGAGAGTAGCAGACCTATGATCATGATTTCTATATGAGAATGGATATTCAGAATTCCCTATAGACATGCTTTCTATGTTCATTTGAATGTGCATAATTCAAAAACCTATAGACGTGGTATCTATGCAGAATTTAGAATTCCTATAGACATGGTATCTATGTGAGAATGCAGAATTCAGAATTCCAATAGACATGGTATCTATGTGAGAATGCAGAATTCAGAATTCCTATAGACATGGTATCTACCCTTTTTGCATACATAATTACCCGCCCTTTTCACTAATCAGCCCCAAATGTTTATTACAAAATTATTACAGCCCAAAATAAAGTAAAAGAATACATTAGAGATTAAAAGTACAACCAAGGAGAGCCTGATTCAGACTTCATGTCTGAAATATGAGGTAAACCAACTCCAAGAGATTCATGATCCAAAGCCTTTCTTCCATTTGAGTATGTCAGAGTTCCCTAAGAGTCTCAAATGAACTCCGGACAGTGCTCACACCCAAACGTATTACCAGATTAAGACAAGTGCAGTGTGGAAAGGCCAACCCTCAAGTGTCCAAGTTCAGAGGGAACTCAAGGTCCTAAAGCAAGGCTCACAAGAGGGAGGGGGCAGAACTTTAAGATTAAGAGAGAGTGCAAGTGCAGTAACAGAATTCTAAGAGGGGGAAAGGGGAAAGGAAACAGTTACAAATAAGTACACATAGGGGTTCAGGGGAATGGGGAGATTGTAAAGAGCCAAGGGCAGGTTGTGGGCATACCCAGCAATGGAGAATGCTAGCACACCCATAAGCTTGTTAAAACACACTATTTAGAAGCTAGGATTCCAAGGGATCAAATTTAATTCATGGACAATAATTTGTATATTGTCATGCCTTAAACCGTAGCTCAAACACATAGGGGGCAGGGGTTTAGGATTCATAATAGAAACAGGAAGAAATAAATTAGCATACTAATTTAAGTGTTGAACTATACATAAATAGTAAGTAGACATGGATGCTAAAGCATAAATAAACACATTGTTGTGGTGCAAAAGCTTAAATAAGGACATACCAGTTTCAAAGAAACAAATAGAGAAAAGCAGTAGGTCTTGTAAATAGGCCACAATGCAGACAAGAAGAGAGAATACTATTGCGTATAAGAGTGAGTTCAGAAAGACTATGACTGAGTGATCCCCCTTTGTGTCAATGAAAGAGTCGTGTATTTATAGTGTGAAAAATAGGCAGAAATAAGGTAACAAAACAGTTAAGGAACAGAATATCAATTAAGAATCAATCACACAAGACTTCCTTTAATTAAGGAACTCAGATTCAAACGGGAAAACTATTTAAGGGAAGAAATCAAATAAACATCTTGTGCAAAACATGCAATTAAGGGTAAATACATAAAAAGTTACTTAAGGGCAGAATTTTGAAATACATGGTTACATAAATAAGGTAAGAAAAATCAATTAGTAGCCAGTAAATCAAGGATCAAAGATTTTGTAATCAATGGTCCATGAATGAATCGAGTCAGAAAAGTTAAGGAAAGTCAAGTAACTTAAATCGAGTCATAGGGAAATCAGCAAATAAGGAAAGAAATCAATCAAACCTATACTGAAGGAAGTCTAAAACTAATCAAGATTTGAAAGCCATTTTAGAGGGGAAGTCCAGCACATATAAAGAGCATACAAACATGTTAAGCTAAAAGAAAATGTCGTGTCATTGCAAAATTAGTAGATAATAGACTACAGGAGCATGGCTGTCACATAGGTTAGCAATGTAGAAGAGAAGTAACATCTAGTAGCATAAAAAAATCCAGTGTAAAAGACCTTAGAAGAGTTTAGCAAAAGTCAGAATCATATGAAAAACAAGGACTTCAAAACTCAGTTCGGAGACTCGAAATAGGTCTGAAACAGTTAGGGTTTCTTTTGAGATAAAACTAGTTCAAGCAAATCACATAGCCAATGGTTTCCAAACTTGGAAAGACCCCCCAAATTGTAGGGTTTCTACCATCAATCGAGTGCAGAGATGAGAGGGCAAGTAATTAAGTCAAAACAGGTTTAGAGGTCTCAGAAAAGAACTGAAACCTTTAACATGTTCCTTCAGCAACAGAAACTCATGAGAAACATGGTAGAAGAGTAACATGTGAAACACAGTAAAAGCGCTCAAAGAAAACATAGCAGAAGAAACTAATACACAGCATAGTAGAAGAAAACTAATCAGAACACAGTAGAGGAAACTTAATAAGAAACACACAAGAACACAGTAAAGAAAAAATACAGTAGAAGAAACACACGAAAGAAAGAGAAAATCGGAGAAACATCTAAATAACTCAGAAAACCCTAGATCGAAAAAAGAAATAGTTTTGAAAGCATAGTTTTTTTTTAAAGAAAATCGTTTAAAAACTTTAGGGAAAGTATAGATCTTGAATAGATCTAAAGAGATCAGAAAAACCTCAAAAGCTAGGGTTTTCAGAGGAACCCAAACGATGAGAAAGGCTTGGATCTAAGCAAGAGGAGTCGAGGCCAGACTCGAAACAGGCATGGCTCGCCGGAGTAGGTCGGAGATGGCCGTAGAACTTGAATCAACAGAGGTCTGGACCCAACTCTTCGTGGTCGAGTCATGAAGCTCCAGTAACCAAATGTAAGGAGCCATAGGTGGCTTGGTGGGTGGTGAAACCACCATGGATTCAGGTCAGAAGGTGGCCGGAAAAGATGAAGGGAACTCATCGGAGAGGAGGTGAAAGGGGGAATGTTCTAGAGAGAACCAAAGGTAGAGAGATAGAGACAAGTAAGGAAATGAGGGGTATTGGGGGTCGTTTGGAATTAAAAATGGTAAGAACGAGTGAGGGTCGTTGATCTTTTAGATCAACGACCAGGATTTAATAAGGTGTTGGGTCGGGTAGGGGTAATTGGGGCCTGGGTCAGGTTTTAATCAAAATTGGACTGGAAATTGAGGTCCAATTTGGGGTCAGATTTTAGGCTAAAATTGAAATGAATTGGGTTATTATTTAAATAGCCAATATTTCCTTTTTAAAATTATAAAAAATAGTAGGTTAATTTCTGGGAGTAAATTAAAGGTACTAAAATGATTAATAACATATAATGATGAAAATAAAAATACTAGAGTTAATTTTATAATTATAAACATAATTAAATCTTGAAATAGGCTAATATTGCAATTATATGCAATTTTATTTTAGAAAATACTAAATAAATTTTGTAAAAATATGCAAAAATTATGTTAGCTACATTTTAGATAAATATGAAAATCTGATAAGTGAATTGCCAAAATGATAATTTTGGGAATAATTATTGGGCTTTTCTTGCTAAAATAAGGCAATAAATTAATTTAAAAAATCTTAAAAAATAAGAGAAAAATATTGAAACCTTGGGACATACTTATATATGCATATACATGCTATTTTGAGAGTATTTTGCATATTGAAAATATACCAAAAAAAAATTAGGTATCAACACTAACGAGTGTTCTGATCTTTGCTAAAGGATTAATTAATTTATTATTTGATAATTAAATTAAAGAATTTAATTAGTCAAATAAACTTAGTTATTAGTCCTAATAAAATATTATTATATTCCTTGCTAGCACATATGATATAATTAATAGTGTGAACAAATTAAAGTTTTCTATTTGAAATAGAAAATTATATTATATCTCTTAGTTAAAATATATACGATATATTTGATACTCATAATTAATATTTATTTTTATATATAGATATGTAAAATATTAATTAAAAGGCTCATAAGTTAAAACCAACTTTGAGTTGGATTAACCAGAAAGTCCATAAAGGACGTGAGGCTCTCAAAATCCCATGAGTAATGAGATTAGTAGTTTACGTATAAGGTCCAAAAGAACTTGTTGGTTGCTTTGTCCTATTGTGAATAGGATTTGTATTTTACAATATAAAATTGTAAGAAGTCCAATTTTGAGAAGGGATCCTCACGTCAGTCACGGTCTTCACGTTTTTTCTTAACCTAAATTAATAATTTGGTGCTCGAGTGTATATATACGCACATCACCAAATAA
This sequence comes from Nicotiana sylvestris, assembly GCF_000393655.2. Lineage (NCBI taxonomy): Eukaryota > Viridiplantae > Streptophyta > Magnoliopsida > Solanales > Solanaceae > Nicotiana > Nicotiana sylvestris. Next base: position 9,266,056 of record NC_091059.1, read on the forward strand.
CGTGAGGAGGTGAAAAAAACTTCAGAGGAGCCACAACGAGAGATATTTTGACAAAGTAAATTACTTTCTTTGTCGTGTAGTTGGCTGAAAGTTTTGAGAAGAATTTCAGCACTATATATTTCATTCAATTTTGTTCGCGGGTTTTATTGATCAAAGAGTTAATAGCAAAGATCAGTCTCGGTGTGGATATGCATAGAGTCTTCGCACTATCGAAGAAATTTTGAAATGAGACTTTCTTTACCAGGTACGTCTTAGATCCGATTTTTGACATGTAAATAAACTTTAAACACGAAAAGAATTTTCTAGGATTGTTATTGTCTTCCGCTGCGTGTTACGAATACCTATATGCAATCCTTCACAACCATCCTGTAAAATCCCACTAGTGGGGTCTGGGAAGGGTAGCGTGTACGCAGACATGACCCCTACTCTGAAGAAGTAGACAGGTTGTTTCCGAAAGACTCTCGGCTAAAGAAGACGAAAAGAGACAATATCACTACCTCCGATAAAAAACATATAAAAAATAACATCATGAAATGGGAAAGTAGATGCAAAAGAAAAACAAAAGACAGTACATAGACACGGTGCTATCAAAAACGAAATAGTAGTAAGACACAACATTACCACTAACTGACTTCAACAAAAATCCTACCAGACTAACCTCACAAAGGGACGAAGTAAGGAAAGACTCAACTATCACCTAACTACAACCCTAATACTCGACCTCCACAGTTTTCTATCAAAGGTCATGTCCTCGGAAAGCTGAAGCTGCGCTATGTCCTGCCCAATCACCTCTCCCCAATACTTCTTAGGTCGTCCTCTACCTCTTCTCGTGCTCTCCAAAACCAGCCACTCGTCAGAGGCGAATCCAGGATTTAAATCATATGGGTTCAATTTTTAGATTTTTAATACTGAACCCATTATATTTTAAAGTTATGGGTTCATACATACTATTTTTGTAATTTTAATAAATTTTTGCATACAAATTTTTACTCCACGTCGAAAGTTATGGGTTCAGTTGAACCCGTAGGTAGTACACTACATCCGCCTCTGCTGCTCGCACCTCCTTATAGGAGCATCTGGGCTTTTCCTTTGTACGTGTCCAAACCATCTGAATCGCGCTTCCCGCATTTTGTCATCAATGGACGCCACACTCGTCTTCTCCCGAATATCTTCATTCATAATCTTATATATCCTAGTGTGCTCGCACATCCACCTCAATATTCTCATTTCTGTTACTTTCATCCTCTGGATATGAAATAAAATTTACAAAATAAATGTAAAAGGAAAAACAAAAATATGGAACTTACTAAAAAAAGATTCTAGTTTAAACATCGAAGACCCTCCCCACTTTGATAAATAGATATATTTCGTTTCTAAGTGCATAATATTGGAATCTATTTTAGTCCAATGACGTGCTTATTTTGGAACATTCGAGGGGTCGATAAATTGTAAACAGAAGGAATTGAAGAATTATATTAAGACGAAAATATCAGGCTAGCTGGGTTGGTAGAAACTAGAGTGAAGCAAGCAAAGTCTAATAGAGTAATAACTTTGTTCCTAATAGGAGCAGAATAGATAGAGCATTTGATAACTACGAATGGATGATGGCTTAGGGACATATGATGGCTGAACGTGATGTACCTGGTGTGTCTGATCACTCACCAATTTTATTTTCACTAAGAACTTCTAATTAATTTGAATATCAGAGTACCTTTTACATTTGTCAACATCTGAGCATATCATAGTCAATACAATGGTATTGTGGAAGAAATCTGGGGCATGAAACTGGTTGCAGATCCCATGAAAGATATTTGGTTGAAGATAAAAATTTTAAGACCATCCTTGAGGAAGCTGAATAATAATGAAGAATTTAAATCTATATCCCAGAAGACCATTGAGTATATTATCCTACTGGTCTCAATTGTTCATCATACCTGCTAAAGTGATCGAAGGCCATTGAGGTATATTGTAGAATTTTTTTGTTGTCTAGGGTGAATATCATTACAAAAAAAAAAAAAAAAAAAACTTTGCTTTCTTGGGATAGAGTTTTGATAAATATGCAACTATGAAATACAGCTGCAATAACTAAAATTTGTTGGGACCTGCTCAACAACAACAACAACAACCCTGTAAAATCTCACTAGTGTGGTCTGGGAAGGTAGTATGTCGCAGATCTTATCTTTACCCCGAAAGAGTAGAGAGGCTGTTTCCAAAAGACCCTCGGCTCAAGAAGACAAAAAGACAAAAGGAGACAATATCAGTACCACCACATAAATCATAAGAAAAGTAGAAACAACATGAAATTCAAAAGAGATGCAAAGCAAAAGCGATAGCTAATAAATAGGTCAGGCACTATGAAAAACGAAATAGTAAGATACAACATTTGCCACTAGCTATCTTATACAAAAACCCTACCAGACTAGTTTCACAAAGGTACGAAGTAAGGCAAGACTCAATTACCTCCTAACCTACAACCCTAATACTCGACCTCCATATCTTCCTATCAAGGGTTATGTCCTTGGAAATCTGAAGCATCGTCATGTCTTGCCTAATCACCTTTCCCCAATACTTCTTAGGTCGCCCTCTACTTCTTCCCGTGCCCTCCACAACCAGCCGCTCACACCTTCTTACCGGAGCATCTGGCCTTCTCCTCTATACATGCCCGAACCATCTGATCTCACTTCCTGCATCTTGTCATCAATGGGAGTCACGCGCACCTTCTCCCGAATATCATCATTCCTAATCTTATCCATCCTAATGTGCCCGCACATCCACCTCAATATCCTCATCTCTACTACTTTCATCTTCTGGATATGTGAGTTCTTAACATGCCAACACTCAGCCCTATACATCATGGCCGGTCTAACAGCCGCTTTATAGAACTTACCTTTGAGTATCGGTAGCGCTCTCTTGTCATACAGGACTCCAGATGCTAACCTCCACTTCATCCATCCTACCCCAATACAGTGTGTGACATCCTCGTCGATCTCCCCTCCCCACCGACTCAAGGTACTTGAAGCTGTCTCTACTTGGGATGACCTGTAAATTGTGATTCAAGCCTCACATCCACGCTCACTTCCCCCGGCTTAGCGTTGAACTTACACTCCAGGTATTCCGTCTTCGTCGTGCTCTGCTTGAAACCCTTAGACTCAAGAGTCTGTCTCCAAACCTCCAACCTCTCGTTAATACCGGATCACAACTCATCAATCAGAACTATGTCATCGGCGAATAGCATGCACCATGGCACCTCCCCTTGAATATGGTGTGTTAACGCGTCCATCACCAATGCGAATAAGAATGGACTGAGCGCAGAACCTTGGTGTAACCCCATAACAATCAAAAAATGCTCAAAGTCGCCTCCTACTGTCCTAACACGAGTCGTAGCCCTATCATGCATGTCCTTAATCGCCATAATGTAGGCAACCGACAAAGTATAGCAATGGCTGGTAGAGAACCTTACATAGCTGGTAATTAGGAGCAATACTTAGCACGGAGTATCAGAAGTTTCAATAGGGAAGTCAGTTAGAGCTCAAATATTCAAGATGATTTATGCTGAAGCGGTCCATGCAATATAGATATAGAGGAACCACAGAATTTTTGAAAAGATAACCTAGGGGTTTAATAATATTGCTAGGGAAATTACTTATGTGTACAATTTGAGAGCTACCGGTAGAAGTAGGATTTTGTTACAATCATGTTCCTTTTAGCCTTAAATTATAGTATTGATAGTTTCTTTGTATTTGTTTTCAACAGTTAGCTGTAGATGCTAAGCTATAGTTTGTAAAGGCTACTTGGTGATTAACGAAATTGTTAGTTACCAAAACTCATCCTATACTCTATATTTAACAATAATTTATAAAATTTTAAAATTAATTTACTTGTAGGCCGATATTATGAAATATCCTTTAAATTAAGTTTGATAAAATAATTATTGAATAAATAACAGGTGAGCTAGTGAGTCCTTAGATTGCAGAAATAACTCAAACTCTTGACCGAGAAGATCAAATTCTTTTGAAGGTGTTGTACAATATTTGGTTTAAAATACAAAAAAAAAGAAAAAAAGAAAAAAAAGAAGAAGGTACTTGATATTGAAGTTGAAACTAAAAATAAAAGCACGAACGGCCTTAGTGAAATGTCGTTCGCGTTTTTTATCCTTAAAAAGTTCACTTCATACGAAACAAAATAGTTATTTTAGCACTTTAAAATCTATTAAAATTTTTACATATTAAATCTTTCCTTATTTGAACTTCACTTCATTAGTCCTAATATTTATCCGTTAGGACTCACGTGTACTACGAGCATTAAGAATAAAAATGAAATATTTCCTTTTTTTGAGGAAAAGACAACTTAAGGTTTAGCACATGTTGAAATTTGTTTCGTTGACCAATGAACGATATCATCATTTGTGTCCTAATTTTAATAATATTCAACTTTAGTCGAATTCTATTCTAAACGAATTGTCATTACTCCTTTTTCAGTTAGAAGGACAAATGATACTTTCCTTTGTCATTTATATATTTAATTATTTATTGTAAAATATTAAGATTAGTTATTTTTAGATTTTATATTTTACTTATTAATTTTTTATGAGCTATAAGGCCAACCATTTCATTCTCGTAAGATCAAAAGATTCAAATTTTTAATTTATTTTGTTTGAAATTTTTTGATAAAGTACTTTAATGTTATTTATTTATTTTGTTGTATTAGCTCATAAAAATAACAATAATTTTCATAAGATATTACACAAGTCACAATAAAGTCTGAGAAGTTATTTTTAGGATTCTTATACTTTTTTCATTAGTTTTTATTTTATAAAACACATAGTTTACGAATATTTATATAATATTTTAAAATATGTATTTATTGATAAGGGGAACACGCACAAAACGCGTAACCTAGCAAAATATTATTTTCCTTTTTTACTCTTTAAAATAGAGTTCGCACTTCATTTAATTATTTTTCTTAATATTTACAAATGAACGTTCAATTAATTATCTAATAACTAGGAGTTTGAAATTACTTAAAACTTTGCATATTAAACCTTTTCTTCATGAAGTTCATCCTTCAATAGGTTCCATAAAAGCCCTAGACTAAGGAATTAGATACTCATAGCAAAGCAAGATAAAACTACAAAAGTATTCATAATGTGCAATTGAAATAACAAAGAGAAGATTGAAAAACTCTAATGGTTTATTGCTCTTCTCACACTTGTTCTTGCCTCCAAATCAGTCTAAAAACAAGCTTAACCTTTGCTTGGGCGAGTTTGTGAGATTTTAAGGGGTTAGGATAAGTTTACCCCGATTTACACTTTAGTCCCACAATATCTGGGCAGTTACACAGTCGACCGCGGCCGCGGCGCGACCGCGGTGAAACACAAACATTTTGCCTCACTTTCTTTGCCTACCGCAGTTCATCCGCGGTCGCGGTGGCATCCAGCCCAGTTCTCCTTCATCTCTTCCTTGCTCATTTTCGCTCGGGTTCTTCTTTATTGGCTTTTTATCTGCCTTCTTGACTCAAAACACTCCATAGTCTCTTCCTAACATGAATTAGTCCCTGTGAAGTAAAAGAACCCCAATTATAGTATTTTGTTATCATTTAGCCTTTAAAACAACAATAAAGCATGGTACATTTAGAGTGTAAATATCGTCTATATAGACTATTATCAAACACCAACATCGGCGCTATAGTGAAAATTGTCTTGAGCTTCTGAAAGCTCGCCTCACACTTGTCTAACCATCTGAACGGGGCACCCTTCTAGGTCAACCTTGTCAATGGGGCTGCTATAGATGAAAATCCCTCCACAAACTGATGGTAATAACCTGCCAAACCCAAGAAACTACGGATATCCGTGGCTGAAGTAGGTCTCGGCCAATTCTGAACAGCCTCAATCTTCTTATGATCTACCTGAATACCCTCTACTGATATAACATGACCCAAGAAAGCAACTGAACTCAACCAAAACTCACATTTCAAAATCTTAGCATATAACTAGTTGTTTCTCAAATTCTGAAGTACAATCCGAAGATGCTGCTCGTGCTCCTCTCGATTGCGGGAGTAGATCGTGATATCATCAATAAACACAATCACAAAGGAATCCAGGTAAGGCTTGAACACCCAGTTCATTAAATCCATAAATGTTGCTGGGGCATTTGTCAAGTCAAATGACATTACCAGGAACTCATAATGCCTATATCGAATCAGAAAAGCTGTCTTAGGGACATCGGATGCCCTAATCCTCAACTGATGGTATCCAAACCTCAAATCGCTCTTCAAAAACACCTTGTCACCCTGAGATGATCAAATATGTCATCAATCTTTGGCAATAGATACTTGTTCTTGATGGTGACTTTGTTCAACTATCGATAGTCAATGCACATCCTCATCGATCCATCATTCTTCTTTAAAAATAACACGGGTGCATCCCAAGGTGAGACACTGGATCTAATAAAGCCCTTATCAAGCAAATCCTTCAACTGCTCCTTCAACTCTTTCAACTCTGGCGGGGCCATGCGGTATGGCGGAATAGAAATGGGCTGAATGCCCGGAACCAAATCAATACAGAAGTCAACATACCTGTCGGGTGGCACCCCCAACAAGTCTGCAGGAAATACCTCTGGAAACTCTCGAACAACTGGTACAGAATCCATGGAAGAAACCTCCACGCTAGAATCACGAACATAAGCCAAATAAGCCAAACACCTCTTCTCGACTATACACCGAGCCTTCATATAAGAGATAACCCTGCTGGTAGAATGGCCAAGAGTCCCTCTCCACTCTAATTGGGATAACCTCGGCAAGGCTAAGGTCACTGTCTTGGCATGACAGTCCAATATAGCATGATAAGGTGACAGCCAATCCATCCCCAAAATGACATCAAAATCGACCATATCGAGAAGTAGAAGATCTACGCTAGTCTCAAGACCCCCAACAATAACCAAACACAAGCGATAGACACGATCTACAATAATAGAATCCCCCACCAGAATGGATACATACACGGGAGCACTCAAAGAATCACAAGACACAACCAAATATTAAGCAAAGTAAGATGACACATAGGAGTATGTAAACCCTGGATCAAATAGGACTGAAGCATCTCTACTGCAAACTAAAACAGTACATGTGATAACAACATCGGATGACTCAGCCTCAGGCCTGGCTAGGAAAGTATAACATCGGGGTTGGGCCCCATCACTCTGAACCATATCTCTAGGGCGGCCTCCTGCTGGTTGGCCTCCACTTCTAACGGCCTGACCTCTACCTCCAGTGTCCTGACCTCTACCTCTAGCTCTCTAGCCCCTACCTCTAGCTGTCTAAGCAGGCGGTGGCACGCCTGGTTCCAAATCATGGCACAAGAACTCTGTTGTTATGGCAGAACACTTACTAATCTCAGACAGGTCCTCCAGATATACCTATAATCACCACACTCGAAACATCCATCCTGATACTATGGCTGTGGAAACTGAGACTGACCCAAATGAGCCGATTGTCCACAATAATAACTCTAAAGAGGGGGTGCTTTGATAGGAGCTAGTGGTACACTATAAGTTGGCTGCCCCGAAGAAGGTACATAAGGACCACGACTCCTTGAAGCTCCATGGGATGCCTGAGGTGCTGAATGAGATGGCCTGGGAGGATGGCCCCTACAAAAAGTACCTCGATCTTCAGATGAGGCCCCACTGAATCCAACGGAGTGACGCTGCCTCTTGTCAGACCCCTGACCACTCTCATGATCTAGAACCATCTCAACTCGTCTGGAAACATTGGTTACATCCTGGAAAGAAATCTCACTCCCAGTCTCCTTAGCCATCTGCAATCTGATAGGCTGAGCAAGTCCCTCAATAAACCTCCTCACTCTCTCTCTCTTGGTAGGAAGTATAAGAAGAGCATGACGGGCCAAATCAATAAAGTGGGTCTCGTACTGAGTGACGACATACCGCCCTACTGGAGATGCTCGAACAGCCTGAGATATTTGATGATGGGCTATAATTGCGTATTTTAGTCGCTTATTACACTCTAATTTACTGCACTTTAATTGAGTTTGAGCTTTAATCGCTAGCATTTTGAACTAAATATATGTTTTATACCTTGTAGGAGTGATTTCGATCTATGTAAGTGTTATGAAATGAATTCAAGTGATTTGGAGCATTGAAGTCTAAGTAAAAGCCCAAGGGATTAAGCTGGGATCATGCTCGGGGATCAACGGGTGATAGTTAAGAACAAAATGAAGAATCGAGCGGGCATACGGCGCATTGTCTAGTAAAATACACATAACTTTTCGCTCAGAACTCCGTTTCGGATCGACAATATATTGTTGGAAAGATATTTGAAAAGGCTACAACTTTTAGGTTTTGCATTTTTGCAAATTCTCACTACTGAACCGCATGAGGTGCCGCAAGGCGCGGTACAACAATGTAAAAGCTGGCCTGACAAGAAAATGCAAGGTTGCTGATAATCTCCATTAGCGCGCCGCAGGGTGTAGCGCGCTTGTACAAATTTTACAGAGCCAAAGTCCTATTTCACGCAGGAAAGGGTGTTTCGCCTAGGCCCGACCCTACTTGGTATAAATACATATAAAAACTCTATTTTGGGACTTTTAACACATCAGGGACCTAGGGAGAGCACAGAGCCGCCATAGAGGGCGGGTTTCATCTTTTCTTCCACCAAACTTAGTAATTTTTATGTTTCTTTGTATGATTTGTTGTTTTGCCACCATGTCTATGTAGAGCTAAACTTCACGTTCTAGGGTTGTGGTTCTTTTATGACTATTGTTATTCGGATATTGATTTTGATTTCTTAGTTTATCATATTGATTTATTTATTCAATCTTGTGCTTAATTATTTAATTGCTTGATCACCAATTTAATACTATCTACGAATCTAGAGTTGAACTCGAAAGTAGGCATTCTAGATTGCATATAGGATTGAGTAGAGCACTTTCTTGAACCTGGGCATCGGGGAATGGATTTGCAGTTAGGATAGACATATACCTAATTGCCTTGCTTGGTTGATGTACAGGAATTATAAATGTGTTCTTGTTAGTTCTAATTTCATAGAGATATAGGCGTTAGGTTAGCTTGAATAGGCGAGTAAGAACTCGACGGATTCTTATGAGCAATATTAACCTTATCAACCAATAAACTAGATAAATTAGTTAGTCAATTCAATTGAAGAATACAATAGGATTGTTAGATAGTCGATAACCTTAAATAGTTTTTATTACATTGATAACATAAAAATCTGCTCCTCCTCTATTCAAAGTTCATTATTTATATTTCTTTATTTAATTAGTTTAGAATCAAATACTTTTAGGTTTAATTCTTGTTTAGATAATTAGGATAGTCTAATTTAATTAATAGTTAATCACAAGTCCTCGTGGGATCGACATCCGACTTTTAGTCACTTTATTACTTGACGACCGCGTATACTTGCGTGTGCGTTTGGCCGCAACAAGTTTTTGGCGATAGTCCTCTCTCAGTATAACATGAAGGAACTTCTCGAGAAATATCTGAGAGAACTGGTCCCAAGTCAAATCAAGCGACCCAGCTGGTCTAGTCAACACAAAATCATTCCATCATCTCTTGGCGGACCCTATCATCTAGAACGCATCAAAATCAACCTCGTTGGTCTCCACTATCCCCCATATTCCATAGCACCTCATGGCAGCGGTCAAGATAATCATGTGGGTCCTCAGAAGCTGTCCCACTGTAATGAACTGGAAAGAGCTTAGTGAAATTGTCCAATCTCAATAAACCCTCAGAATATATAGTTGATCCGTCACCGGTCTGTGCTACAACACCCGGCGAAACTGCCCCAACTGGATGAACTGCTGGAGTTTGAAACTGGGGATCCATCTGCTCCGGAGTGTGAGTAGCGAGAGTCTGAACTCCTACCCTATCCCGAAAGATGGCTAGTGCTACAAGAAATGTGTCGGTCTTAGTAACACTCTCCATAAGGCCCACTAGACAGACCAAAGCATCCTGAAGTACTGGGGTAGCGATGAACCCCTCTGGAACCTGAGCTGGCCCTGCTGGAACAGTCTGGGCTGGAGCCTCCTCATCAAACTCTACTTGAGGCTCTGCTGCTGGTGCTGCTACTTGAGCTCTAGGCTGAGCCCTGCCCCTAACTCGACCTATAGCACGGCCTCGACCTCGTCCTCTACCCCTCGTAGGAGCTGCCACTGGGGGCTCTGGCTGCTGCTCAGCTTATGAAGCGATACGTGTTCTCGCCATCTGTGAAGGAACAAGAGTAGAGAGTTCAATTATCATTGAGAGATCAAATCGCACGACAGAGAAGAATAGAAGTGAAATGGTTCCTAAACTATATAGCCTCTAGGGGATAAGCACAGACATCTCCGTACCGATTCCTCAGACTCTACTAAGCTTGTTTGTGAATTGTGAGACCTAGGAAACCTAGTGCTCTGATACCAATTTGTCACGACCCGAATTTCTCACCGTCGGGATCGTAATGGCGCCTAACATCACACTTGCTAGGAAAGCCAACGTTAGAGGTTATTTAGCCATTTCTTTCCATTTTTAGTTATCATCAGTAAACAGGCAAAATGAAGCAAAATAAATATAAAATGTATAGATATCAATTTCATTTACATAATACTTCTACCCAGAGATCCGGTGTAACAATTCACGAACACACTATGATTTTCTACAAACATTAGTCTGAAAGAAATTACAACTATTTTGGAATATAGAAAATGTAATATAGAGATGTAGAAGAGGATGACAATGCCCGCAGATGCCAGTAGAACTACCTTGGGTCTCCTAGTTTAAAAGATTTGCAACCGACCTCTCGATCAGCCACTATTTGCTCCAAAATCTACACAAAAAGTGCAGAGTGCATTATCAATACAACCGGCCCCATGTACTGGTAAGTACCGAACCTAAACTCGATGAGGTAGTGACGAGGCTATGGCGGGGCAATTACAATATAACCTGTATACAGTATATAATAAAAGCAGAAAGAAGGACAGGATAATATAAAGTAATAACTTGCAAGAAATGAATATAAAACTCAAGTGTCTTGATAGTATCCAGCTATAACCAATCCTTAAGTGAAATGCAAAGATATCGAATAACTTACACGGTAGAAGAAAGATACATAAACACATAAACAGATGTGACGCGCATCCCGATCCCACCATATATCAAGATCAATATGAATATTCACCCTTATTACTCCATATCAATCCATCCTTATTCCTCATGTTGCGCTGTGCAACCCGATCCTACCGTATAATAGAATTTCACCCTTATTCCTCCTCAATATACCACCCTTATTCCTTCTATTGCGGCACACAACCCGATCCCACCATATAATAGCGTTTTACCCTTATTACTCATCAATATATCACCCTTATTACTCATGTTGTGGTGCACAACCCGATCCCACCATATCAGTATCAATTATTTAATAAGTATAGAAATTTCACAATTTAACTCAACTCTTCACAATATTTAAACCTCAAACCAAAGCAAACGGAAAGCTTGTACATTATGAAACTTTACACAAATAATATTACTCAGCAAAACCAATCCAAAGTATACCATAAAACACCGATAAACCAGCTTAAGCCAATAATATGAGATAATGAAACTACGGGGTAGCTAATACTTTCAACAATGGAAAATAATGTCCGACAAATAGAAATTAAGCATGGAAATACCAGTAGAGCATGTAGCAATTAAGGTAGGGAAGACAATATAATAAGAACTGGAAGAAAACAGGTAAAACAGATAAATTGGCAGTGCATAGGTACTCGTCACCTCACCTATACGCCACTCACATAGATTTTCACATAGCAAATAAGTCAAGGGTTCCTAATCCCTCAAGTCAAATTTAGACACGACACTTACCTCGGTCTACAGGCCACATTCAAAGATCAACCACTACTTTTCCCTTCACACAAGCTTCCGGACCAATAGAATCTATCAATTCACCAACCAAACAATTCAATTTAAGCCTTACAAACTATCTACGATTGTAAGGAATTCAATTTAGGCCATTTTTGAAAAAGTTAACAAAAGTCAACACCCTAGCCTGCTTGGTCCAAACCCAAAATCCGGACCAAAACCTAATTACCCATTCACCCCCGGGCCTGGATATATAATTGGTTTTGGAATCCGACCTCAATTTGAGGTTTAAATCCCCAAATTTCAAAATCCCTAGTTTCTACCCAAAAATCCCCAATTCCACCATGAAAATCTTAGATTCTAGGTTCAAATATTGCAAAATGAAGTGAAAGATTGAAAGAAACGAGTTAAGAATCACTTGCCTATGATTTGGGGAAGAAATAGTCTTTGGAAAAATCGCCTAGAGGGTTTTTGTTTTGAAAATTTGGAGAAATGAGCAAAAATTCCGTCTAAGTTAGGTCTTACACAGCTGCAGATGTCGCATTTGCGACCTGAGCATTGCAATTGCGATAAAACCATCGCATTTATGAGGTCTCTCACACTCCTACTTCTTTCGCAAAAGCGAAAAAATGCTTGCAATTGCGAGCTGGGTTGATCACAAATGCGATCAAATGGTCACAAATGCGAAGTCAACATCCCCATGTCCCCATCGCAAATGCAAAGGTTTGTTCGCATTTGCAAACTTGGACTGGCCCAGCTTCTCTTTGCATTTTCGATGAAAATCTCACAAATGTGACCTCAACAGTAGTTGCAAATGCGAAGCTTGACCTCGCATTTGCAAGGTCTGAGGCCTGCAACACAGCTGAAGAACACCAGCAATTTTTCTAAGTTTCAAATCACTCTGTAGCCTATCCGAAACTCACCCGAGCCCTCGGGGCTCCAAACCAAACATGCACACAAGACTTAAAACATCATACGAACTTGATCGCATGATCAAATTGTCAAAATAACACTTAGAACTATGAATTTAGCACCAAATCATATGACATTCTTAAGAACACTTTGAAATTCTTATTTTCACAACCGGACGTCCGAATCACGTCAAATCAGTTCCGTTTCTCACCAAATTTCACAGACAAGTCTTCAATATCATAATGAACTTGTAGCGGGCTTTAAAACCAAAATACAAACCCGATACCAATGATATCAAACATTTACCAAATTCTTCAAACTATTTAATTTTCAGTCTTTTAATTTTCATCAAAAATTCATTTCTCGGGCTAGGGATCTCAGAATATGCCCAGGTTTCATATTTTGATACGGATCTACCGGGACTGTCAAAATACGAGTCCAGTCCCATTTACTCAAAATGTTGACCGAAGTCAACTAAGTCAACTTTTAAAGGCAAAAATTATTATTTTTACCTTTAAAATAATAATTTTTAAAACAATGGCACGATGGGTGTTTCCGTGCAGGCGAGGATGAGGGACATGCATTATGTTTGATATCAGTCTTTCGTGTATACATTCATGTCTTTACCTTGAACCGTCATTTGTCATAATTATAGAACTGATACGACTTGTTGCTATTGTTCTGTCATTGATCTCTATCTCAATTGTTGTTGTGTTGCTCATACCTTCTACTTGCGTAACTTGCAAATACCATGCCTATTTCTTGCTTTTATAATTATACTCATGTCGTATCTATTCTGTGGCACTTTAATATAAGCCTTCCACCATGCTAGTTATTCAGGCCCTTACTTGTTGACTTGCAAAGATCATGTGTTTCATTCTTATTTGTTATATTTGTACTTAGGCCTACAATGTGCTAGTTAATTGAAGTTGATGTTCCTTTTTTCCAATTGTTGTTATTACTCACGTGTTTTCCGCTTAGTCTTTTACTGTTGTCCACATGTATATCCTTGTCCATTGTTGATACTTGCGTATTTTCTACTTTGTAATTCATGTTATCGATATTTCTATCATCTGGTGGGTTCTGTTATACGTACATTTGGAAGGATGAATTGAACGCACGAAGGGTGTTGCCATGCTAATTGATTTGTCACATAAATTATTTATGTATGGTGAGGAAGAGATAGAAGCACGAAGGGTGTTACCGTGCCATTTGAATTGATATCTTGGATACACTTCTCATGCCAGGAAGGATTGTAAATCTTCTATTGTGATTCCTTCTAGTAATTGTTGACTGTCTCACAGAGTTATATACAGTACTTTTATCTGTTATGTTTTGAACTGCCTATACTCTTAGTCTAATGTAAATGTTATAATAATAAGCATCTTTTAACTAAAAGCCTTGTCACTACTTCGACGAGGTTAGACAAAATACTTACTAGTACATGAGGTCGATTGTACTGATACTACATTTCTGTACGATGTGTACGGATTTCTGGAGCAGAGTTGCTGGTGATGTCGGGTGCTGATTCTGAAGATGTTCGTGCATTCTGGATATAGCTGCCTCTTGTCCTTGGTAGCTTAGGTTTTACTATTCTGTTTATGTATCTATCAAACAGAACGTGTATTTATCCATACTAGCTTTGTAAATTCCAAGTCTTAGAAGCTCATCATACTACCAGGTCTTGAGTAAATTTGTAAACGTCCATTTATCTATTCTCTATTTTCTTATAAATCTCAGTTGAGTGGTATTTTTCTTTTAGTAGGCTTACCTAGCAGGTTGAGTTAAGTGTCATCACGGCCAGTGATTTTCGGGTCGTGACAAGGTGTATCACTCAACCTCACCATAATAAATAATAGAAACGTGCACGGCATCATCCTTCGTGCTTTATCACTCTCTCTCACCAAAACAAGAGACAATAATAATAGGGAGATAAAAATGACAATAACAAGTCTTACTTCAATACTTAGATCCACATTACCAACCTCAACTTTGAGTCAATACTCAATCAATACCAAATTCAGTAAAACATGATAAGAGATTGCTCAACACATCGAATAGATAATCTAAACATGAACAATATGATCAAGAATACAACATTTACAAGAATAAGACTCACCCACATACTAAAACCCGACAACAATGTATAGGTACTCATCACCTCACCTATATGTTGCACTCAACATCCAAATACGTACCAAGTAGACATATAATACCTAATCCCTCAAGCCAAGATTAACCACGACACTTACCAGTACTTGGGGTCGATTGTACTGATACTGCACTCTGCAATTTTTGTGCAGATTTTGGTACTGGACCATGTTGACCCGAGTTGAGCTGCTGCCTTCAATCCTACAGGAGACCCAAGGTAGATCTGCCAGCGTTCACAGACCCTGGAGTCCGCTTCCAGTTATTTCAGTTTATTGTTTCTTTAAATTCGAAAATAGTTGTACTTTCTTTCAGCCAGTATTTGTAGTGACTCTTAGAAGTTTGTGAATTGTGACACCATATTCTGGGTAGTCGTGTATAAGTGTTAGGGTTATTATGAAATTTCGCACTCCTTTAATCAGTTATGGTTTAATTGTTGTTATTTACTAAATTGTCTAAGAGTTATTGTATAAATCTCAAATTGTTTGGCTTGCCTAGCAACTGAAAGGTTAGGCGCCATCACGGTCCTGACGGTGGAAAATCCAGGTCGTGACATATATATATATATATATATATATATATATATATATATATATTTCAAAAGTTTTAAATTAAAAACTATAATTATTTACAATAATCATTAGAAACAAATAATGTCATGACCCAAAATCCACTAAGGATCGTGATGGCGCCGGACATCACTGTTAGGCAAGCCAACACCAAAAAGTTAATTAAATTTTCATTTTAGTAGTTATTGAAATTATTTCTTTTATACATTAAACAATAAATAATGAAATTCACTAACATAAAAATGATGTCTTTAACAAACCTAATATTGAATAATCCCAGAAACTGATGTCATAAGTGCATGAGCTATTTCTAGGAAAGAATGTAATTCAATAATCGTCCGAAATACAAATTGGACGGTAGAGAAAATACAGTACAGTACTCAGAAGGAGACTCTGCTGGCTGCAGGTCGTCTCGAGTAGTGCAGCTCACCAAAGTCTCCGTATAAACCATGTTGCTGTGCCGAACTAGGCCACTAGACATACATGAGCATGTGCAACAAAAATGCACAGCAAGTGTAGCATGAGTACAAAAACAATGTGTACCCAGTAAGTATCCCGTATAATATCGAAGAAGTAGAGATGAGAGGTCGACTTCGACACTTACTAGTGGTCCAATAATAATATACCAAAAAAATAGTTAATCGAAGATTTTCATATAAACGACTGTAACTCAATAGCATGAGCAAGTAAATAATTCTTTCATTAATAGGACATTTCCAAATTTATTTTTCATCATTTATACATTTATCTCAAACCAGGGAGGCAATATCATTATTTATAAATTTACAAGTCAAGCAATACAAGCATACGCAAATCATGCCAAGATCGTACGGCCCAATCCGATAAATTTTTAAAATGTGCACAGCCAGAGGGTCGAATGGCGCAAACCATAGATGCATCTATTACCCCGCTCGCAAATCATACATTCGACATGGTCAAATATAAATAAACACAATAAACAGTCAATCAAGATTCATCAGGGAGCAACTATTCAAGAAAAAAGCAATTTCTCTTTTAAAAGTTCAGAAAATGATGTCTAGCCTTTTAGAAATTTATCTACAAAGTTGGATATGTTTTAAGCATTTAAATTTACAACAAGATTCAATTATTTACAATAAAGCATTTTTTGGTTCCTAGACTACCCGCACTTACGCATAATAGTAGCTATGCACTGACTCTCGTCACCTCGTACGTACATAGCCCCCACAATAGTAACACATAGTTAATTATTTCACCTATGGGGACAATTCTCTCTTACAAGGTTAGAAAGGAGACTCACATTGCTCCGAAGTTCTATAACCATCATTCGACGCCCTTCCAAAGGCTCAAATCGATGCACAACACTCCAAAATTAGTAAATAATTATGCAAACCCATTAATTTATGCTCAGTTACTCATAATAATGCAATCTATAACAATTTCTCACCTCGATTGAATAGTTGACAAAATTGCCCTCGGGCCCACGTGCCCGGATTTCGATATTTTTTGAAGATAAAGTTTATCCACAACCTCACGAACTCAAATATATAATTTACTCTCAATTTTATGCCCAAAATCATGGTCAAAATCCAAGAATACCAAATTTCTAGGTTTTCCTCAAAATCTCAAATTTCTACTAATTTCCATGTCCTAATCCGTATATAATCATGTATTTAACTCAAAACTAGCATAAATCACTTACCTTATGCTTGGTGGTGAAAATGGCACTCCCAAGTTGCTCTAAAATCGGCTCCCATGAAAGAAATGGAGTGAAAATGAGCCAAACCCCGATTTTAAAGAACCTCACTGCCTACAGCCTTTCTGCACCTGTGGTCACTTGACCGTTTCTATGGTTACGCAGGTGCGGTCCCACAACCGCTTCTGCGGTTTTCACCAGGCCTCTCAACTCCGCATCTGCGGCTCCACAAACGCAATTGCAGTCCCGCTTCTACGGACTTTGACTGCATCTGCGGTCCACTTCTTCCCCAGCCAAAAATCCGCTTGTGTGGGTCACTTCCCGCTTCTGCGGGACCGCACCTGCGTTGCTCTTCACGCAGGTGTGGTTACACCAGAAGCCCAGCTGCTTCAGCCCTTCTTCAAATTCCATTCTCAATCCGTTAACCACCCGGGATCCACCAGAGGTCCCTAGGACCCCGTCCAATCGCACTAATCAGTCCCATAACGTAACGGGGACCTGCTCGAGGTCTCAAATCACATCAAACAATGCTTAAACCATGAATCACACTCCATTTCAAACTTGATGAACTTTAAAACTTCAAACTTCTTCATTCGATGTCGAAACTTATCAAATCGCATACGATTGACCTCACATTTAGCACACAAGTCATATTTGCCATTATGGACCTACTCCAACTTTCGGAATCGGTATCCAACCCCGATATCAAAAAGTTCACTTCCGGTCACACTTCTCAAAAATCTTCAAATTTCTAACTTTAGCCAAATGACTCCAAAATAACTTATGGACCTCCGAATCCACTTCCGGACGCACCCCCAATACCAGAATCACCATACAGAGCTGTTCCTAGACTCGGAATCCCAAATGGACATCGATAACATTGAAATGCACTGCAACCCAACTTTATGAAATTCTTCCCAAAATGCTAACTTCCACAATAGGCGCTGAAACGCTCCCGGGTTATCCAAAACCCGATCCGTACATACGCCCAAGTCCAAAATCATCATACGAACCTGTTGGAAACTTCAAATCCCGATTCCGAGGTCGTTTACTCAAAAATCCAATCCCTGACAATTCTTCTAACTTAAAGTTTCTGAAATGTGAATTTTCCTTCCCAATCAACTCCGAACTTCCCGAAATTCAATTTCGATCATGTGCACAAGTCATAATACCTGAAGTGAAGCTGCTCATGGCCTCATACTACCGAACGACGCCCTAGAACTCAAAACAACCGGTCGGGTCGTTACATTCTCTCCCACTTAAACATACGTTCGTCCTTGAACATGCTGAGAACTATACTAAAGTTGTCCGAAATCACCGTTAAACACCTCGTGCACCTACCCGTGCTACCATAACTCAGTTGAGCATATTATCTCGATCAAATTTGAAAACATCCTCTTTTATTTAGGCAAATGAGCCTTAGAGCTCAGTTTCAACATCCGAAATACTCTACCAGGCTTGCTTCCAATATATGAACACCGTATCAATCACTACGCGAGGTACCAGAACATGACTGCATACCTTTGCCGAATTCTCACCATGCACCACATCATGTACAAGGCCATAATAACATTCTCTGATCATTATAACCGACATTCCCCGAATCTAATGCTCACAATGCACCTCATGACATATATAAGTCTTGTTCTAACTCCTATAATACCGCCACGACGGAAGAGACATGTAGAAATTCATAACCAACTGCCAAGTCAACAAATCATTGAGGATATACTCCTCACAAGAACCATTACCTCATTCTAAACCAAATAATGGCATTTGCTCTTTAAAATACTTCATATAATCCGATTGCACTGCTCCTAGATCCAATAATCTTGTTTACCCAATACGGACTACTCAGGCAACAAACCACCCCAAACAGGACCAAAAGTCTCATATGATGCCACAATGTGCCAATTGGCTACCAACTCGGACGTGATACATAAGGAAAATGAACTCTGGAAGGGACTACTCAACTCACGCAGCTAATATGAACTTTCCTTAGAAAATGGAAAACAAAACACACAAAAATTAGAATATAGAAAATTGTACTCAATATCATACTGTTGCGGCGTGCAACCCGATCCAAATAACATGCCCGTGGCGGCGTGCCACCCGATTCACACATAAAATTCACATAAGGAGTTACACACTAAGCTAAATTGCTTATTACTACAAAATACCGAATATCGGTCACAAGCACGCTAAGTGCATAACACCATCCCTGGGGAGCACATATAGCGCCACAAGCTACAAAACTCAAGCACAACTGATGTGCGATATATGATCTGAAGCTCAAGAGCCATCCTACACACATAAAACCATCGCTACGTGGAACCTCAACACATAAGAAAATTATCAAGCCATTTCACAACTCACACGGCATAATATAATATTAACTAAAATAGATGATGTTGAAACAACATCCAACGTTCGAATACTCCTCCATAAGAAGTGTTATGCTGAAATGAACACATCCGGCCTGATATAAAGCCCATAATTACGTTTAAATCCATCCACATACCTCAAGCCGATTTGATCGTACCATACTAGGCTAATGACCTTTCAAGGATCCACAATAACCCCTTTCTCCTATAACTCACAAGAACAACCATCATAACCGGAGTAACCTCCACGGTCCACAACACGATAAATCGAGTGCCCTCTAGGCATAAATCTCAAATTAGCGATATTACCACAATCTCCATACTTAGTTTAAATTCCTAATCAATCAAGTGACTACATGTCACACTCATTCAATCTTCCCGTGAGACATGTTCCCACGACCTTCCGTACCAGATAACAAGTGTGCACATCCATACCACAGGCCGCACTAACGTTGTAGAGCAAATCAAGAATCCATAACCAGGATGCAAAGCCCCTTTCACAAAACACTGATATCAGGTGACGCTGAAAATAATACTAGCTTACTCTAAACATTCAAATCCTTTTCCTGCTCATCTGAGCTTGTGACATCCTTGTCAATACCGAACCGCAACCTTGATCTTCACTTCCAAATTTCATACCGCTCACTGCACCTAACATGCCAATTCTGATAGCACCAGAACTTCATCATAACTACTGAACCACTAATAGGGTAAACATTTCATCACCTAGAAACTTTATACTTAACTCATTCCAAGAGAACCACAACAACATGTGAGTAACTTCTCATAACCGTAGGACATTCAAATCCTCAAGTAGTGGTCTGAACCACCATAACCTTTCCGGGATCTGCCTACATATAATAGGCCATAATACTTGAATACTTCCAAATAAAATCGATTACGACGGTCGTCAAGCCTCATACGTACCGCCACAAATTACATGCATAACTTAATCACGCTGAAGGAACTAATCACCGCCACCATTATGCTAATTCAACCATGGCTAACCAATCTAACCTCTTCTAATTCATCCTTAACTTGCCTTAGAGATAATAATAGCTCCATTCATCACATCACCAACCTAGATCCGCACTCATCTTGAGTGACCCCATTCCACGAGACCACATTGTCTGCAAACCCATGAACCGTTCATACCCTCCTTGCACGCATATTCGCATCTTCAACTGATACGCCCATTCTGATAATTCCTATACGAATCCGAAGTCATTTTAACTTTTCCTCCAAATGCTACACTGCAAGCTAAAAATATCATAGAACATTCTGAGCCTCTTATCAATATCCGCTACAAAAGCTCAATTCTTAACCATACCGCAGGCTTGAAATCCTTAGACACCACACTTTTAACCTTCGACTTCACTAGGACCTCTGTTGAGAGTCACCTACTCTGGCTTGGTCCCGAATATAATCAACTCCAACGCTTCGCTGGCACATGAACACCCCTCTCAATGAAGCACTCGTCTGATTAATTCCCTTATAAATCACCTCGGTACGAAACATACATCCTGAATCTTCCCAAATCCCAAGCATGAGTCAATAAGGCCAACTATAGCACACCTTTGTCAACTCTTTTGCTCAAATTACCACTTATGTCCTTTTCCCTTAGCTGTAATATCTCATCAATACGTTGATAACCCGAACCTCACAAGTAGATAACCATGTCAGCTAATCGTAGGCGGTGGTACCCTCCAACTTAGCTTGAAGCTACTATTACACAACTCTAGAACCCACCAAGATTCTTTCTTCATTGTTGACATGATCTTACACAACCAACCCGCCAAATTCCTCGAAATCCTTCTGTTAGCATTTCATGAACACTCTGAATCTCTAGCAATATTCACATATTCAACTTCACACTGGATAGTCCGCAGAGTCCTACGCAGAGGCTTCGCCAACCATGTGACTGCCAACCTGCTCACAAGAGATAGCCCATCTGTGGAAATTACACGCCGACATCTTCCAACAATGTTGCACGGGGTACAATCACTACGACATCAATAACACATCCTAAGCCCGTGCTCATTCACCAATTGTATTAGTCTGTTCACTTCTTACGTATATCAACTAAATGTGCGACAATATCTTCCAATTCAAAGTTATATTGCATCCTTCTTCGTATCAAGCAACTCCCTTTTTGTTGCATCCAATCTCCCGCCATATAATAGCCAATATTTCAAATTAAGCCCGTAGACCCAATCGCCGTCCGCTAAAATTCCCAAATCACCCTAAGCTTTTCCTCAAGGTATGTAGTTATCCTTCCACTGAACTCATATGCTACTCTGCCACTCTCCCACTTGGTCAAACTCACTCCTTCAAGCAACTACTCGACTTTTGCTTCTTACACCTGGCCTTCTAGAAATTTAACCAACGCCTGACACTTCCCACATGTCCTTCCTCATCCTTTACTGCCCAGTTTTTGCCTTAGATCGATATCTATCTCTGTAGCACTTAAACCGATAGATCTCTACTAATTTCAACCCCTTCCGAAGATCCTCCTTCTCGAGCCGTCAGCATTAAAAATACCCATTCAATCCTGAACCACCGCACCCCATGATCTCTGACAGCCACTTCTCTAATACTATCTCACAATATCCTACCTAAAGGCGAATTGTAGAAGATCATAACACTGGCAAACTTAACACATTCAATCGAGGACGACGACACCATGTCGCAGATAAAAATTCCACCACACTTGAAAACACCAAGTCTAGTTACCCTATCAACCCAAACCTGAACATTTATAGTCCGATTGCCTTTTCTCCACCAGAAATAAAATACTGAATCTCTAAATCGTGCTCTAAGTAAACCTCCTTTCAAGTCATTCACTGCCTCAACACATAGCCAAGCATCCTATCATCACATCAATATTGCGCGATAACCGTCATAAGCATCATAGCAACTTGTGCATAGCCTCAAAGCTCTCAGAAGTATAATTACTGAGCTGAAACGACAAAATATCCTTCCGCAAGGCGACAACAATGGCCCAAACAACTACACAAGGAGAAACATCCTGCACCTTATTTGTAGTACCATTAAAATTCCTCATTTCCTGATTTATAATAAGTACTTCACATCGCATAAGATCGAGTAGGAAGGAAACAAAGGCATAAGCCTCAAAGGAATCAAACCGCACGATGAGGAATCAAGAAGGGAAGTGCTCCTAACAACCTTGTAGCCTCTCGAAGATAAGTACAAATATCTCCATACCGATCCGCAAGACTCTACTGGACTTGCTCATGACTCGTGAGACCTACGGGAACCTATTACTCTAATACCATGTTGTCACGACCCAAAATCCACTAAGGGTCGTGATGGCGCCGGACACCACTGTCACGCAAGCCAACACCAAGAAGTTAATTAAATTCCCATTTTAGTATTTATTGAAATTATTTCTTTTATACATTAAACAATAAATAATAAAATTCATTGAAATAAAAATGATGTCTTTAACAAACCTAATATTGAATAATCCAATAATCATCCCAGAACCCAGTATCACAAGTGCATGAGCTATTTTTAGGAATACAAATTGGACAGTAGAAAAAATACAATACAATACTCATAAGGATGCTAGATGCGGGTCATCTCGAGGAGTGCAGCTCACCTAAGTCTTCGTATCAACCATGTCGCTGCATCGAACTAGGCCACTAGACATATATGAGCTTGTACAACAAAAATGCACAGCAAAGTATGAGTACAAAAATAACGTGTACCTGGTAAGTATCCTGTCTAATATCGAAGAAGTAGAGACGAGAGGTCGACTTCGACACTTGCTAGTGGTCCAATAATAATATACCAATAATATAGTAAATCGAGGATTTTTATAAACGGTTGTAACTCAATAACATGGAGCAAGTAAATAATTCTTTCATTAATAGGAATTTTCAAATTTATTTTTCATCATTTATACATTTATCTCAAGCCAGGGAGGCAATATCATTATTTATAAATTTGCAAGTCAAGCAATACAAGCATGCGCAAATCATGTCGAGGTCGTACGACCCAATCCAACAAAATTTCAAAATGTGCACTGGCGGAGGGTCGAATGGCGCGAACCATAGATGCATCTATTACCCCGCTCGCAAATCATACATACGATGCGACCAAATATAAATAAACACCACAAACAGTCAATCAAAAATTCATCAGGGAGCAACTATTCAAGGAAAAAAGCAATTTTTCTTTTAAAAGTTCAGAAAACAATGTCTAGCCTTTTAGAAATTATCTACAAAGTTCAATATGTTTTAAGCATTTAAATTGACAACAAGATTTCAATTATTTACAAGTAAAGCATGCTTTTGGTTCCTAGACTACCCGGACTTAGGCATAATAGTAGCTATGCGCGGACTCTCGTCACCTCGTGCGTACATAGCCCCCACAATAGTAACACATAGTTAATTATTTCACCTATGGGGACAATTCCCTCTTACAAGGTTAGAAAGGAGACTCACATTGCTCCGAAGTTCTATAATCGGCATTCAACGCCCTTCCAAAGGCTCAAATCGATGCACAACACTCCAAAATTAGTAAATAATTATGCAAACCCATTAATTTATGCTCAATTACTCATAATAATCCAATCTATAACAATTTCTCACCCCGATTGAATAGTTGACAAAATTGCTCTCGGGCCCACGTGCCCGGATTTCGATATTTTTTGAAGATAAAGTTTATCCACAACCTCACGAACTCAAATATATAATTTACTCTCAATTTTATGCCCAAAATCATGGTCAAAATCCAAGAATACCAAATTTCTAGGTTTTCCTCAAAATCCCAAATTTCTACTAATTTCCATGTCCAAATCCGTATATAATCATGTATTTAACTCAAAACTAGCATAAATCACTTAGCTTATGCTTGGTGGTGAAAATGGCACTCCCAAGTTGCTCCAAAATCGACTCCCATGAAAGAAATAGAGTGAAAATAAGCCAAACCCCGATTTTAAAGAACCTCACTGCCTCCAGCCTTTTCGCACCTTCGGTCACTTGACCGCTTCTGTGTTTCCGCAGGTGTGGCCCCACAACCACTTCTGCGGTCCTTCACAAGGCCTCTAAACTCCGCATCTACGGCTCCACAAACGCAGGTGTGATTCGGCTTCTGCGGACTTTGACCGCATATGCGGTCAACTCCTTCCCCAGCCAAAAATCCACTTCTGCGGGTCACTTCCCACT
Source organism: Nicotiana sylvestris (assembly GCF_000393655.2). NCBI lineage: Eukaryota > Viridiplantae > Streptophyta > Magnoliopsida > Solanales > Solanaceae > Nicotiana > Nicotiana sylvestris. Next base: position 9,290,803 of record NC_091059.1, read on the forward strand.
CCTACGGGCCCGCACCTGCATTGCTCTTCACGCAGGTGCGGTTACACCAGAAGCCCAGCTGCTTTATCCCTTCCTCAAATTCCATTATCAATCCGTTAACCCCCGAGATCCACCCGAGGCCCTGGGGACCCCGTTCAATTACACCAACCAGTCCCATAACATAACACGGACCTGCTCGAGGCCTCAAATCACATCAAACAATGCTTAAACCATGAATCACACTCCATTTCGAACTTGATGAACTTTAAAACTTCAAACTTCTTCATTCGATGTCGAAACTTATCAAATCGCATACGATTGACCTCACATTTAGCACACAAGTCATATTTGCCATTACGGACCTACTCCAACTTTCGGAATCGGTATCCAACCCCGATATCAAAAAGTTCACTTCCGGTCACACTTCTCAAAAATCTTCAAATTTCTAACTTTAGCCAAATGACTCCAAAATAACTTATGGACCTCCGAATCCACTTCCGGACGCACCCCCAATACCAGAATCACCATACAGAGCTGTTCCTAGACTCGGAATCCCAAATGGACATCGATAACATTGAAATGCACTGCAACCCAACTTTATGAAATTCTTCCCAAAATGCTAACTTCCACAATAGGCGCTGAAATGCTCCCGGGTAATCCAAAACCCGATCCGTACATACGCCCAAGTCCAAAATCATCATACGAACCTGTTGGAAACTTCAAATCCCGATTCCGAGGTCGTTTACTCAAAAATCCAGTCCCTGACAATTCTTCTAACTTAAAGCTTCCGAAATGTGCTGTAATAGACATCGATAATACTGTAATGTGCTGTAATCCAACTTTATGAAATTCTTCCCAAAATGTTAACTTCCACAATAGGCGCTGAAACGCTCCTGGTCATCCAAAACCCGATCCAGACATACGTCCAACTCCAAAATCATTATACGAACCTGTTGGAAACTTCAAATCTCGATTTCGAGGTCGTTTACCCAAAAATCCAATCCTTGCCAATTCTTCCAACTTAAAGCTTCCGAAATGTGAATTCTCCTTCCCAATCAACTTCGAACTTCCCGGAATTCAATTTCGACCATGCGCACAAGTGATAATACCTGAAGTGAAGCTGTTCATGGCCTCAAACTACTGAACGACGCGCTAGAGCTCAAAACGACCGGTCGGGTTATTACAAATAATAAACTCCAAAATTATCAATTATTCCAATAAGATAATTATGAGATTCTAACATTTATATATAATTTTAAATTTCCTTAATAGAGGTGTGTTTATTGATTACAATTATAGCTTCTAAAAAGCGTTTTGATTATAGATTTTATTTAGGCGAAATACATAAACAACCTCTTTAAGTTATTCTCAACGATCAAACAAATCCCTCAACTAACCCCCTATCATTTTAACACTTCAAGTGACTATCAAGTGTATCAAATTAATACTCAACCTAGTCAGCCTACCTCGCGTGTGACACACAGTTTGAAACGCACGTTACTCATCAAGATAATTAGGCTTTTATTTTTTTAGAATTAATATGAAATGGGTCCCAAAATTCCAACATCTTCTTCCAAATCAACCATTACAGAATCGGTTATGCTAATATCAATGGGATTATTGCCACCTTCGCCACCACTGTGGCTGTCAAATCTTTGTAAGATGCATGTTCGAAAAATATATTTTTCCAACATATTAAAGGCAATCATCAACCAAAAATTGTTAAACTCATAACTCATGAAATCTCAACAGAATTACTTAATCCATCCACTTTATAAACAATTGAAACCTAGTTACTTGAGTCAAGTAATTAACGGGACACCGAGAGAGAGAAAGAAGGTTGCCGGAAAGGGTGACAAAAGGTCATCTCGTTAGGGAGAAGGGATGGGGAAAAGAGAATTGGGGTTCTTTATTTGGTTATTTGTAGAAGAATGGAAAAAATAGGGACGAAAGAAGGGGAAATCAGAAAGGTAATGAACAAGAATATTGGGGAAGGGGAGAAGGTACAAGGAAAAAGATGAATGGGAGAGGGACGGTAGTCTCAGGTTTTTTCTTTGGGGGGGGGGGGTAAAAGTTTTTTTTTGTTGCTTTATGTGTATGTGTTTTTTTGAATTACATTTGTCAAATTTTTATTACACGTGTCATATTTTTATTGGTTAATTTGATAAGTCATTGACAAGTGTAACTCGTGCATATGATCTATTAGACTCGGATGTTCACGTGGCCTATTTTTTACAGACTATAAGTTTTAAAATAGTAAAAGGGTTAGTTGAGGTCTTTGTCTAATCGTTGAGGACAACTTAAAGAGGCCATTTATGTATTTCGTCTTTTATTTATGGTATAAAAGTGATTCTTAATTCTTTGAGATCTACAAAAGAATTTACATTTGCTTTTTTTCTTTCTGGAAAATGTCACGCATGGATGCAAGGTCGGCTCTACTGCTATGAGTAGTAAGGCTTGTGCCTTAGGCCCTCAAATTTTGGGGGCCCCATTTTTTAAAAGTAATAAGTTTATAGATATTTTAAAAAATAATATCTAGTACTTTTAATATAAAAGTAGATATTTTAATATAAAAGAAAAGAAAGCTCTTTAGATTAAATAAGGTAATAATTTGGCTTACTTAAAAATAGGTAAATGAATAGTTCCCAACATTTTAATTTTTTACTTTTTACTCCTTCATTAGATAACGTATAAAAATTTTACTCTTCCTTTCTTAATTTGTCCAAGTCAATCTTTCTTTTACCCAATCTCTTCTTATTTCAAAAATCCCTACATATTATTTGTCTTTCTCTTTAATATTCTTATTCACCTTCTTGCTCCAAGATTTCATTACTCTCTTTCTTTCTCCAAGATTTCATTTGTTAAACAATACTTTTAAGCTTCTAATAATTCTATATTTCTATTGCTCTATAAAATTTTATCTAAGATCAACAATATCTTTAAAAAAAAGGTAAAATGAGTTGGCTATATTATCAATTGAAAAAGAATTATTAGAATTATAAAAAAAAATATTAACAACTTTGTATCTCAAAAAATTAGACGAATAAACTTCAAATAAAAACATATATTATAATTTAAAAAAAAATTAGGCCTGATATTAAATTTTGGCTTTAGGCCCCGCATATACTTTAGCCGCCCCTGCATGGATGATATTTTACCTAATCAATTTTTCACTATTTGGAAAAGGATTCTTATTGAATAAAAATATAATTAGTTATACACAACCAATATTTATCATCTTCAGAAATTTATTTTTTTATTATATAACTCAAAGAAAAAAATTCTCAAAGAGATAGGGTACACACGCAAAGCGTGTACAGTAAGACTAGTTTATAAAATTGTGCAAGCTGAAATCGGTATTTACAAATAGAGTTAACACTAAATACCTTTGTAACATGACTCAATTTCGGATACACCCTCTGTATTTCAAAATCAAACACTTACACCTCCTATGTTATAGAAAACTAAACATACATCCCTTGTGTAGTATATCCTATATTAAAATATAAGTATTTATTACTGTAGAAGACAAATTAAAACTATAATTCTTTTATGTATTTATATTTATGAAATTTATGGTTTACTGGCTTTTCTCTCTCCTCTCTCCTTCTCCCTCTGCGCTTCATACCCAACGGTCACAACGAGACTCAGCCCCAGCCCAACGGTAAGAAGCAGCTGGTGACCAACCCCTCCAGGTGGTAAACCCCCCCCCCCCCAACAATATGGCACCTTACCCACGCCATCTTTGTCGCCCCATCCCCCCCCCTTCTCCCTCTTTCTGCGCTATCTCTCTCCTATACCCCCTCACGCCGTCCACCACCACCGCCGCCGGGCAGCAACATCTATCCCCTTTCCCTCTTTTTTTCTTTCTCTTTTTTAAATCTTAGCTGATTGTAAGCCCCCCCCCCCCCACTCACGCACATTGTTTCCGCTGCCCCTTTCCCCTTTCTCTTCGTTTCCTTTTTTGTGCTTCTTTGCTACGACTGGGGCTTCACCAGTGGTAGTGGTGATAGCCCCACCCCCCTTTGTTTGGCTCCGTGGTGTTTTGCGTGTTTTTCAGGTTAGGGTCGGTGGCTATTAGCAACGAGCAAGATGTGCATGTGCAAACACTGAAGAGCATCCCGGACAAGTGTCATCAAGAGGCGGCGGGAGTCAGATGTGAACACGCCCAGGTGTCCGCAACACCATCATGAATACCGAGACAATTCCCAAGTTCTACTCACGGGAGTTGGTACTCCCGTTTTCCTATTTCCCTTCGTTGTGTTAGTTAAATTGTTCCTATCTTAGTTTATATTAGTTTAATCACCGTATTAGTGTGCCAGTAGTTACATCTTGTCTTCTTCTAGTTTGGTTTGTTTCCTAGTATGTTAGTGATTTCCCTTAGTTTGATATAGGTCTAATGGCTATGGTCATGGATGGTCGAGTGAGGTCATGCCCTCGGGGGGAGTGGGGGTGGGGCGGTGGTCCAGGGGTTAGGGGGTGGGTCGGGAAGCAAGGGAGGTAAAGGGAATAGGGGTGATTGTAGGTTGAGAATTGGGTCATGGTACGTAGGTACATTGACGGGTAAGTCTATAGAGTTGGCGAAGATCCTCCGAAAGAGGAGGGTCAATATAGTGTGTGTCTAGGAGACTAGGTGGTAGGGTCGAGGGCTAGAGATGCGGATGGATATAAGCTTTGGTACTCCGGAGTATGGAAGGGTAAGAATGGAGTGGGTATCTTGGTGGATGGGGATCTTAGCGAGTTTGTGGTTGAGGTTAAACGGGTGAATGATAGATTGATGGCTATTAAGTTGGTGGGTAGAGATTGCACCCTTAACGTCGTTAGCGCTTATGCGCCACATGTGGTCCTAGATGACGAGGTTAAACCGCGCTTCTGGGAGAGGTTAGATAAGATTGTGAGCCAGGTCCCTTTTGATGAGAGGCTATTCATATGAGGGGATTTCAATGGTCATATCGGGTTGACCAATGGGGGCTATGGTGAGGTTCATGGAGGCTTCGGTTTTAGGGAGAGGAACGGAGGAGGTACTTCACTATTGGACTTTGCTAAGGCATTTAGGTTGGTGATTGCGAACTCTAGCTTTTCGAAGAGGGAGGAGCATTTGGTGACTTTTCAAAATGCGGTGGCGAAGACTCAGATTAACTATCTCCTCCTCAGGAAGTGTGACAGAGGGATGTGTAAGGATTTCAAGGTTATTCCAGGTGAGATATTCGCGATGCAGCATAGGCTCTTGGTGATGGACATTGGTATTATGTTAAAGAGGAGGAAAAGGTCTGTTCGAGAATGACCGAGAATCAGGTGGGGAGTCTTTACTAAGGATAAAGCCCAGGAGTTGGAGGGGTAGTTGTCGGCTATGGGAGCTTGGAGGAGTAGTAGGGACGCGAGCACTATGTGGTCGACGACAACAGACTGTATAAGGGAGGTTGTGAGAGAGGTGTTAGGGGTCTCGGCGGGCATCTCTGGAGGGCAGAAAAGAGACTGGTGGTGGAACAAAGTGGTCCAAGGTAAAGTGGAAGCGAAGAAGGCGACGTACCTGAAGTTAGTAGGGAGAATAAGTGAGGAGGAGAGACAACCCTACATGGAGAGGTATAAGGTATCTAGGAAGGAAGCTAAGCTGGCGGTCATAGAGGCTAAGATTGCGGCTTATGGTCGTATGTACGAAGAACTAGGGGAAAAGGTGGGGAGAAGAAGTTATTCCGGCTAGCCAAGATGAGAGAGAGAGAGAGAGAGAGAGGAAGACTCGGGATTTGGACCAAGTGAGATGCATCAAGGACAAAGATGGTAGAGTATTCATGGAAGATGCCCGGATTAAGAGGAGATGGCAGACTTACTTTCATAAACTTTTTAATGAAGAAGGGGATCGAGATATTGTGTTAGGTGAACTAGAGCATTCCAAGAGTCACCGTGACTTTGGGTACTGCAGGCGCATCAAGGTTGAGGAGGTCGTGGGAGCTATGCATAAGATGAGCAGGGGCAGAGCGACCGGGCCAGACGAAATTCCGGTTAAATTTTGGAAGTGTGTGGGTAGAGCAGGCTTGGAGTGGTTGACGGGGCTGTTTAATATTATCTTTAGGACGAAGAGGATGCTAGATGAGTGGAGGTGGAGTACGGTGGTTCCGTTGTATAAGAACAAAGGTAATATCTAGAATTGTAATAATTATAGGGGTATCAAATTACTGAGCCATACCATGAAAGTTTGGGAGATAGTGGTTGAAGCGAGGGTAAGGAGATCGGTGTCTATATCCGACAACTAATTCGGGTTCATGCCTGGTCGTTCGACTACAGAAGCTATACACCTTATTAGGAGACTGGTGGAATAGTATAGGGAGAGGAAAAAAGATCTACATATGGAGTTTATTGACCTGGAGAAAGCGTATGATAAGGTTCCTAGAGAAGTTCTCTGGAGATGCTTGGAGGCTAAAGGTATGTCGGTTGCCTACATTAGGGCGATTAAGGACATATATGATGGGGCTAAGACTCGGGTTAGGATAGTATGAGCTGACTCTGAGCATTTTCCGGCTATTATGGGATTGCACCAAGGTTCTGCGCTCAGCCCGTTCTTATTTGCCCTGGTGATGGATGCATTAACACATCATACTCAAGAGGAGGTGACATGGTGTATGTTATTCGCTGATGACAGAGTTTTTATTGATGAGTCGTGAGTCGATGTTAACGAGAGGCTGGAGGTCTGGAGATAGGATCTTGAGTCTAAGGGTTTCAAGCTGAGTAGGACAAAGATGGAATACCTGGAGTGCAAGTTCAGCACTAAGTCAAGGGAAGTAGAAGTGGATGTGTGGCTTGATTCACAGGTCATCTCAAGTAGAGGCAGTTTCAAGTACCTTGGGTCAGTTATCCAAGGAGGAGGGAAGATCGACAAGGACATCACACACCATATTGGAGTGGCGTGGATGAAGTAGAGGTTAGCATCTGGAGTCCTGTGTGACAAGAGAGTGCCACTAATACTCAAAGGTATGTTTTATAGAGCGGTGGTTAGACCGGCCATGATGTATGGGGCTGAGTGTTGGCTGTTAAGAACTCACATATCTAGAAGATGAAATTAGCAGAGATGAGAATGTTGAGGTGGATGTGCAGGCACACTAGGATGGATAAGATTAGGAATGATGATATTCGGGAGAAGGTAGGTGTGGCTCTCATTGATAACAAGATGCGGGAAGCGAGGCTTAGATAGTTCGGGCACATTCAGAGGAGAAGCCCAGATGCTCTAGTAAGGAGGTGTGAGTGGCTGGCTTTGGAGGGCTCGAGAAGAGGTAGAGGACAGCTTAAGAAGTATTGGGGAGAGGTGATCAGGCAGGACATGGCGAGGCTTCAGATTTCCGAGGACATGGCCCTTGATAGGAAGCTGCGTAGGTTGAGTATTAGGGTTGTAGGTTAGGAGGTAGTTGAGTCTTTCCTTATTTCGTACCTTGTGAGGCTAGTTTGGTAGTGGTTTTGTCTGAGACAGTTAGTGGCAATGTTGTGTCTTACTACTCTTTCGTTTTTCATATAGCCGAGTCTATTTAATGGTTACCGCTTTTGCTTTGCACCTATTTTCTGGCTTCCATGATGTTGTTATTTTTTTCTTATGGTATTTGTTGGTGGTACTGATATTGTCTCTTCTCTTTTCTTTTCTTTTGGTCTTCTTGAGCCGAGGGTCTTTCGGAAATAACCTCTCTATTCCTCGAGGTAGGGATAAAGTCTACGTACACACTACCCTCCCTAGACCCCACTAGTGGTATTTTACTGGGTCGTTGTTGTTGTTGTATATTTATGAAATTTACAAAAGAGAATAATATTTTTGTTGAAAATCTTTATTCATACCCTTGATTAAAAATTGAGAATAATTATTTTCAAAATATGTATCTTTTAAAACTCTTAAATAGAAAATGAACACAAATTGCTTAATGAGATGATTATAATTTTTACGTATTCGACAAAATATTTTTACCTTTCGAAACTTTTAAACATAATATTTTTATCCTTATTTAAAAAAAATATCTAAATATTATATTGCCACGATCCAAAACTATCATCGACCATGATGATGCCTAAACCACTTGCTAGGCAAGTCAATCGTAAAAAATATTTTTGAATATAATGATAAATACAAAATAAATGAGTCTGAAAGTCAAAAAATCATATATATCCATACAACAAATCCCCAAAAACTAGTAACATTGAGTGATGGGCTCTAATATCTGAATATAAGTTTGTTAATATAATAGATTGTCAGAAACAATAACAGTAAGGAGAGATAGAAAGAGACGCCAGTGACTGCGAAGAGGATGCAACTCTACATCAGGTCTCAACTATAACAACAACAACTCTCGATACTCAGCTGGTCTAACTCTTGGATCTGCACAATTAAGTGCAAAGTGTAGTATGAGTATAACTGATCCCATGTACTTAGAAAGTATCATGACTAACCTCGGCGAGGTAGTGATATGAGTGGCCAATGATACTCACTTATCAAACTTGTACAGTTCATGAATATATATATGTATATATTAACAATACCAAAATCTAAGCATAAAGTACAGGGAAGGCCAATGGTGCATATAGAGAAGATATGTACCATGAATCATTCATGGCTTAAAGCAACATTTAGAGAAGATATGCATAAAAGGTATGTATACATTTCGGAGCTAGCATATAAAGAAGATATGCAGTATTAAATATGTATACATTGGAGGAGTTTGCATATAGAGAAGATATGCAAATTCCAAATACTGATCAGTTCCCATAATCCACGTGTACATCATCAAGAGAGAAATATGAGCGGATGACCCTAGAAGAATAGATTCTTATCCACACAATGCACGGACAACTCACGTATTGTTATGACCTGAAATTTCCATCCTCGGGACCATGATGGCGCCCAACATTTTACTTGCTAGGCAAGCCAACGTTAGAATAGTTTCTATCCATTTTTAACAATTCAAATTAAATGATAACCAAGAATTGAATAAACTGAAATAGACTGAGAAAATAACAACGACGATATCTAGATACAATCCTAGAACTGGTGTCACAAGTGCACGAACGACTAGAATAATACAAATAATGGTCCGAATGAAGGTGTAACTGTCTGAAATGAAACAAACAGCTAGAATAAGGTAGAAGGGACTTCAAGGATGCGAACGCTGGTAGCTGTACCTCAAGTCTTCGTCAGGCAATCAATCCGAGCAATCTACTAACCACCGCTAGGACCGACTCCAAAATCTGCACAAGAAGTGCATAGTGTATTATGAATACAACTGACCCCACGTACTCTATAAATGCCAAATCTAACCTCGACGAAGTAGTGACGAGGCTAAGGTGGGTCAATAACAATAACCTATACGCAGTGTAATGATAATAATAATAGGAAACGTACACAGGAAAAGTAACATAGTTAACTTCTGAAAATAACCTCAACCCTCGAAATCAGTAAAACTAGCAACACCAGTCCTCAGAATCTCGTATGAAAACACTGAAAGCTAACACAATTCAACAATGAACACAAAATACACAATCTGTTGTGGCGCGCAACCCGATCCCATCGTACAAACACAATTCTCCCTTATTTCACCATATCGATTTCAACAATAACATGTAAAAAAATACGTTGTGACACGCAGCCCGATCCCACCATATAATCAGAATCAATATCATAATCCTCCTTATTTCATCATATCAAAATCACATATAAAATCTGTTGCGGCGTGCAACTTGATCCCCCCATATCAATATCGAACCTCCCTTATTCCACCCGTTGCAACATGCAACCCGATCTATAAACAAAATCAATTCATGTAATCAACTCAACAACTCAAATCACAAGAATTTCTATAATTAAAGAATATGAAAGCAAAGCCATAAAGGAACCTCATACCAAATCAAGGAATGCTACAATCAATACTAAGCAACAAGCCAAATCAAATATACGACAATTATTGTGTGCAAATAAGACAAGTAAGGCAGCTAGCAATTAATCATAGAATCATGGAAGAAACGAATATTTTAATACAAGAAGAATTAGATGATATGTAACAAGTTACGACATAGAAAACAATTAAGACATGTAACACTTAAGACTTGGAATGAGATAATTAATGAAATACGGGAAGCATGGAAACAACTATTTTGACGGTGCATGTACACTCGTCATCTCACATATACGTTACTACACTTGTAATTCACATAGCATATAGCTCAAGGGTTCCTAGTTACCTCAAATCAAGGTTAGACCCAACACTTACCTCGTTCCGCAAGCAAATCAAAGCTTAACCAGGTCCTTTCCTCTAAAATTCGCCTCCGAACCAACCGAATCTAACCATAATCGACTTAATATTAACAAACAAAGCTAGGGAAATCAATTACAATACATAAAGCTAAGATCTTTATACTTTTTTTAAAAGTCAACATCGGGCCCTCTTGGTCAAAATCTGAGATTCTGACGAAAACCCGATTACCCATTCACCTCGAGTCTGATTATGTAATTAGTTTCGACATACGAACAAAAACTCCTAATTCTACTAAAATCCCTAATTTCTACCATGAAATCCTAGATTTGATGCTGAAATCTTATAAAATGTAATAGGTGATTGAAAAGAAATAGATTAAAGTCACTTACCAATGTATTTAGGAAGAAAATCTCTTGGAACAATGCCTCTAGGGTGTTTAAGGTTGAGAGTTTGTGAAAAATGAGCTAAATCCTGTCTTCTTAGCTTTTTGTCCATGCGTAGATGTCGCAATTGCGATCTGGGGTTCGCAATTGTGAACCCTGAAAATGCGAGAAATCTATCGCAATTGCGAAGAAGCCGCATCTATGCTGCCATCGCAAATACGATGGTTTTGTTCGCAAATGCGACCAACTTGATCGTAATTGCGAACCAGCTCCTCCAGCCCCCAATTGCAAATTCAAAGAATTTGTTTGTAAATGTGAACTATCACAATTGCGATCCTAACTTTGCAAATGCGAGGTCTGAGACCTGTGTACAAAACTAGCAAGATCCTACTCTTTCAAACACTCTGCCACGCGTCTGAAACTCACCCGAGCCCTCGGGCTCTATACCAAACATGCACACAAGTCCAAAAATATTATATGAACTCACTCGCGCAATCAAAATACCAAAATAACACCTAGAACTGCGAATCATACACCAAAACGAATGAAATTTTAAAAGAAACTTAAGAACATGAAAATTTACAATCGGAACGTCAAATCAACTCCGTTTTGCACCAAACTTTGTAGATAACTCATAAATACTGAAATGAAACTATACCAAGTTCCGAAACCAAAATTCAAACCCGATTTCAACAAAGTCAACTTACGGTCAAACTTAGGAATTCTTTTAGCCTTCAAGTTACTGATTTTCAACAAATCAAATTAAATTAAGTTAAGGACTTCCGAATTCGATTCCGGACATATGTCCGAGTTCCAAATCATGATACGGACCCGAGTGGGACCGTCATAATACTGATCGGGGTCCATTTTACAAAATGCTAATCGTAATCAACCTAAATGAGTTTTAAGGCTAAATTTCACACTTTTATCAATTTTTCATATAAACTTTTTTCGGAAATAGATACGGACTGTGCACGCAAGATGAGGAAGGCTAAACGGAGCTATTTAAGGTATCGGAACATACAAATAAAGGCAAAAAAAATGAAATTGACTTATCAGATCATCCCATTCTCCATTTCTAAAGCAAACGTTCGTCCTCAAACGGACATAGAAAGGTACTTGGACTGGTGAAAAGGTATGGATATCTACTATGCATGTTCGACTCGGACTCTCATGTGGATGCCTCGATCGGCTAACTTCTCCACTGCACTCGAACTAAAGGATAACTCTTAGACCTCAACTATCAGACATGTTGGGCTAGAATAGCCATCGGCTCCTCCTCAAAAGTCAAATCTTTGTCCAATCGGACTTAGCTGAAATCTAACATATGGGACGAATTCGGAGCATGGACATATAGAACACCGGATGAACTTCTGACAAATTAGATGGCAATGCCAGTCCATAGGCCACCCCACCCACTCTCTCAAGAATCTCAAAGGGTCTGATATACATAGGGCTTAACTTGCCCTTCTTTCTGAACCTCATCACACCCTTCATGGGTGAAACCTGGAGCAATACCATCTTTCCAACCATGAATGCAACATCACAAACTCTAAGGTCGGCATAACTCTTCTACCTAAATTGGGCGGTGCAAAGTCGATCCTGAATAATCTTGACCTTATCCAAGGCATCCTGAACCAAATCGGTACCTAACAACCGAGCCTCTCCGGGATCGAACCATCCAATTGGCAAATGACACTGCCTCCCGTATAATGCCTCATATGGAGACATCTGAATGCTCGATTGGTAGCTATTATTTTAGGCAAACTCCGCAAGCTGCAAGAACTGATCCTAAGAACCCCTAAAATCCACAACACAAGCGCGAAGCATGTCTTAATTGTACGCTCGGACTGTCCGTCCGTCTGAGGGTGAAATGCTATACTCAACTCAACCCGTGTTCCTAACTCAATTTTTACGGCCCTCTATAAGTGCAAGTTAAACTGCGTACCTCGATCAGAAATGATAGACACGGGCACACCGTGAAGATGGACGATTTCACGAATGTAGATCTCAGCTAACTGCTTTGAAGAATAGGTAACTGCCACTGGGATGAAATGTGTTGACTTGGTCAACCTGTCCACAATGACCCATACCGCGTCGAACTTCTTCTGAGTCCGCGGGAGTCCAATAACAAAATTCATAGTGATACGTTCCCACTTCCACTCAGGAATCTCTAGCCTCTGATGCTTGTACTTTACTTGCTGACAATTTAGACACCGAGCTACATATGCAACTATATCCTTCTTCATCCTCCTCCACCAATAATGCTGCCGCAAGTACTGATACATCTTGGCGGTACCTGGATGAATAAAATATTGGAAACTATGAGTCTTTTCAAGAATCAACTCACGAAGCCCATCCACATTGTGCACACAAATACGACCCTACATTCATAAAACCCCATCATCTCCAACAGTAACCTGCTTGGCATCACCATGTCGCATCGTGTCGCATTGTGTCCTTAAGGACAAGCAAATAGGGGTTATCATATTAACGTTCTCTGATGCGCTCATACAAGAAAGATCGAGAGACATTGTAAGCTAGAACACGATAGGGCTCCGAAATATCTAACCTCGTGAACTGATTGGCCAAAACGTGAACATCCGATGTAAGCGGCCTCTCACCAATTGGGATATACTCAAGGCTACCCATACTCACAGCCTTTCTACTCAAGGCATCAGCTACCACATTGGCCTTCCCGAGATGATACAAAATGGTGATATCATAGTCTTTCAACAGCTCCAACCACCTCATATGCCTCAAGTTAAGATCCTTTTGATTGAACAAATACTGTAGACTCCGATGATCCGTGAATATCTCACAAGACACACCACAAAGATAGTGCCTCCAAATCTTCAGCACATGAACAATGGCTGCTAACTCTAAGTCATGAACAAGGTAATTCTTCTCAACAACCTTCAACTATTGCGACGTTTATGCAATCACCCTGTCATCCTGCATTAATATTGCACCAAGCCTAATATGAGATGCATCACCATACACTGTGTAAGATCCTGAATTTGTGGGCAACACCAACACTGGCGCCATAGTCAAAACAGCCTTGATCTTTTAAAAGCTCATCTCACACTCATCCGACCATTTGAATGGGGCACCCTTCTGGGTCAATCTAGTCAATGAGGTTGTTATGGATTAAAACCCCTCCATGAACCAGCAATAATAACCCGCCAAACCCAAGAAACTCCGGATCTCTGTAGCTGAAATAGGTCTATGATAGTTCTGAACTGCCTCAATCTTCTTAGGATCCACCTTTATGCCCTCTGCAGATACAACATGCCCCAAAAATGCGACGGAGTCTAACCAAAACTCACACATTGAAAACTTGGCATATAACTTAATATCCCTCAAAGTTTGAAGTACAATTTGAAGATGTTGCTCATGCTCTTCTCGACTACGGGAGTAGATCAAGATATCATCAATGAATACAATCACAAAGACCCCAGATAGGGCTTGAACACCAAGTTCATCAAATCCATAAATGCTGTTGGGGCATTTGTCAACCCAAATGACATCACTAGGAACTCAAAATGTCCATACCGAGTCCGAAAAGTCGTCTTAGGGACATCGGATGCCCTAATCTTCAACTAATGGTAGCCAGACCTCAAATAAATCTTCGAAAACACCTTGGCACTGAAGCTGATCAAATAAATCATCAATCCTCGGCAATGGATGTTTGCTCTTGGTAGTGACTTTGTTCAACTGTTGATAGTCTACACACATCCTCATCGACCCATCTTTTTTCTTCACGAATAACATGAGTGCACACTAGGGCGAGACACTAGGTCTAATGAATCCATTATTCAGAAAATCTTGTAATTGCTCCTTCAATTCCTTCAACTCTAGCGGGGCCATACGGTATGGTGGAATAGAAATGAGTTAAGTGCCCGGAGCCAAATTAATGTAAAAGTCAATATCTCTGTTGGGTAGCATCCCTAGCAGATTTGCAGGAAACACCTCTGGAAACTCACGCACAACAGGTACTGAATCCATGGAAGGAACCTCCGCACTCGAATCACGAACATAGGTTAAATAAGCTCGACACCCTTTGTTGACCATACATCGAGCCTTCACATAAGAGATAACCTTGCTAGTAGAATAGCCATAAGTACCTCTCCACGCTAATCAAGGCAAACCCGGCATGGCTAAGGTCACCATCTTGGCGTGACAGTCCAATATAGCATGATAAGGTGATAGTCAATCCATACCCAAGAAAACATCAAAGTCTACCATATCAAGAAGTAAAAGATCAAAGTAGTCTCAAGACTCCCAATAATAATCACACACGAACGATAGACACGATCTACAATAATAGAATCTCCCACAAGTGTGTACACATACACAAGAGCACACAAAGAATCACGAGGGACAGCTAGATAGGAAGCAAAATAAGATGACGCGTAGGAATAAGTAGAGCCCGGATCAAATAGAACTGAAGCATCTCTATGGCAAACTAGAAAAATACATATGATAACAATGTCAGATGACTCGACCTTAGGCCTAGATGGGAAAGCATACAATCAGGACAAGGCTCCACCACTTTGAACTAAGCCTTTGGGACGGCCTCTAGCTGGCCAGCCTCCACCTCTAACGACCTGACCTTCACCTCTGGTTGACTAACCCCTGCCTCTAGCTGGCTGAGCGGGCGGTAGAGCAACCGCTGCCGGAACAATGGCACAAGAACTCCGTTGTGGCATGCCGCCTAACAATCTCGAACAAAACCTCCTAATATGACCAGTACCTCCACACTCGAAGCACCCATCATGCTACTAAAGCTCAAGCTGACCCGAACGGGCTGGATAACCACGGTGATAGCTCTGAATCGGAGGCGCACTGATAGGAGCTGATAGTGCACTATAGGATGGTTGCCTAGAATGAGGCACATAAGGACCACGACTTCCTAAAGCACTATGAGATACCTAAAGCACTAACTTAAATGGTCTGGGAGGATAGCCTTTACCAAAAGTACCTCTGCCTCCAGATGAGGCACCACTAAAACTACCGGAATGACGAGGCCTATTATGAGACACTACCCCCTCTCCTGAGCACGAACTGTCTCGATCCGTCTGGCAATATCTACGGTCCTCTGAAAAGTAATATCATCTCCAGTCTTCTTGGCCATTTATAGCCTGATAGTGAAAGTGAGCCCATCAATGAATATCCTTACTGTCTCCCTCTCAGTAGGAAGCAAGATAATGACATGAAGAGCTAAGTCCACAAATCTAGTCTCGTACTGGGTAACAATCATGCTACCATACTGAAGACGCTCAAACTACATGCGGTAATCCTCTCTCAGAGTGACAGGGATGAACTTCTCTAGAAATAGTTATGAAAATTGATCCAAGGTAAGTGTAGGCGAACCAGCTGGTCTAGTCAACATATAATCTCTCCACCATCTCTTGGTGGAACCAGTCATCTGAAACACTGCAAAATCGACCCTATTGGTCTCAACTATACCCATATTCCGCAGCACCTCGTGGCATCAGTCTAAATAATCCTATGGGTCCTCAGAAGATGCACCACTGAAATGAACAAGAAAGACCTTGGCAAACTTATCTAACCTCAACAAAGCCTTAGAAGACATAGCGGGCCTATTACAGGCATGCACCTCAACAATCAGCTGAACCACCCCAATTGATGGGGTTGCTGAAGTCTGATACTAGGGAGCCACCTACTCCAGAGTATGAGTAGAGGGAGTATGTGCTCCTCCTCCAACCCAAGAGATGGCTGGCGGCACTGGGAATGTACTAGTATGTGCCACACTCTCTATAAGGCCCACCAAATGGACTAAAGCGTCCTGAAGCACTGGAGTGGCTATAAATACCTCCAGGACCTGAGTTGGTCCTATGGCTATAGTCTGAGCTGGAATCTCCTCCTCGTGAACAATTTGAGGCTCAACTATGGGTGTTGTTACTCAAGCTCTGGGCTGAGGTCTGCCTCTACATCGACCTCGGTCTCTGCCGCTGGTAATAGCTGCCATAGGAGGCTCCGACTCCTGTACGGCTATAGACACAGTGCGTGTTCTCGCCACCTGCATGAGAATAAGAATAGAATGGTTCAATCATCAATGATAGAATAAAATCGCATAACAGAGAAAGGAAGAAGTAAATTTTTTTCTAAACTCAAAGCCTTTGAAGATAAGTACAGACGTCTCCGTACCGATCGTCCAGACTCTACTAAGTTTGCTCGTGACTCGTGAGACCTAGGCAACCTAGTGCTCTGATACCAACTTATCACGATATGGAATTACCACCCTCGGGACCGTGATGGCACCTAACATTTCATTTTCTAGGCAAACCAACGTTAAAATAGCTTCTAGCCATTTTTAACAATTTAAATTAAATGATAACCAAGAATTAAATAAACTGAAATGGAGTGAGAAAATCATAACAATGGCGATATCTAGATATACTCATAGAACTGGTGTCACAAGTGCACGAGCAACTAGAATAATACGAATAATGGTCTGAATAAAGGTGTACTATTTGAAATGAAATAAACAACTAGAATAAGGTAGAAGGGGACTTCAGGGATGTGAACGTCGAGCAGCTGTACCTCAAGTCTCTATCAGGCAATCAATCTGAGCAATCTACTGACCACTGCTAGGACCGACTCCAAAATCTGCACAAGAAGTGCAGAGTGTAGTATAAGTACAACCGACCGCATGTACTCTGTAAGTGCCGAGCCTAATATAGATGAAGTAGTGCGAGGCTAAAGCGGGTCAGTTACAATAACTTGTACTCACTGTAATGATAATAATAATAGGAAACATACACAAGAAAAGTAAGACAGTTAATTTCTGCAAATAACCTCAATCCTCGAAATCAATAAAACTAGAAACAAAAAACTTTTTATAATTCCAACGGTGGAAAAACCCTAACTGCCACCTTCAACCACCGAAATTGCCCGAATCAATGGCTTCCAAATCCATTAAAGGCCTAGGGTTTTGAGCAGCCATGGATGTTGTCGTCTCTCCCCAACTTCAAGTTGTGGGAGAGCCCATCCAAATCAGTATAGAAACACGCCCAAAAAGCAATACAAAGCAGTCATATTTAACGTAGCTACAAGGAAAGCATTCTGCCGCAAATTCATCAAAACTCGAGCTATGTCCAGTCACGTTTGAACATGGTAAACCTACTATGGAATTCACCATTGAAGAGGTAAATGCATTCACCATCGAAGAAGGTTTACATCAAGCAGTCATCCTCAAGTTCTCGTATGGAAAACCTGATCTTCAGGAGTTGCGACAATTGATACCCAAACAATTTGATGTCAAAGGCTACTGTAATGTTGGACAATTGGAATATCGACATGTACTAGTAAGGTTTGATTTGTTTGAAGATTTCGTTCAAGTTTTATCAAGATCCACAAGTTATGTTAAATCGAAGGGCGATGAGTTTTTCTTTAGATCGTTCCCATGGACAATTGGTTTTAATCCGCGAGAAGAAACTCCAAAGTCAGTTGTTTGGATTTCCTTTCCTGATTTACCTGCAAATTTCTTTACCAAGAAGTCTCTAATGTCCATAGCTTCAGCAGTTGGCAAACCTTTAGTAGTGGACAAAGCAACACAAGATAGAACTCGACCAAGTAAGACCAGAGTTAAGGTGTTACTTGATTTACTGGCTAAACATCCTAAGCGAGTTAGGATAAATATTGTGGATAAAAATTCTGGGAAGTTAGTTGAACATTATCAAGAGATTGTGTATGATAATCTCCCAAAATATTGCATTTGCTGTAATCATCAAGGACATGACGTAAAATCATGTCGTTGGAGGATGGAGAAAACTAACGAAGAAGTTGTCAGTGGTTGAAATTGAAGGGCTGGGTAGTATTGAGAAATTAGAAGGTGATGCTAGGGAGTTTCTCAATGCTAAAAGGGCAGAACAATTGGTCGATGAAGCAGCAAAGATGAAAGTAGTCGAGCAGCAGTTGCTGCTAACTGACTTTGAAAAACAAGTTGGATCAAAAGATGTTAATGGCCAAGCTAATGTAATGAAAGCTGTAACAGGGGCATTGAAAGATACTACTGATCATGCAAAGCAGACTGTCAATGTAAAGGCTAAATTTCTAAACGCACAAGCTGAAAGGGAGCAGGGATTTGAGCAGGGTAGTCTGGCACAGGTAAATATTGTTGTGCCTGTTACAGCTATGGGGAAAGCAGTAGTAAAAGGTGCTGAAGGTTTTGATCAATTCAGCAATGTTGAAAAAACATGTTGATATTGATGTTGTAAATGGTGCAACTGTTGTCCCTGCTGCTACAGCATTGGCAATACATAAGTCTGTAACTGCAGATAATGTTATATTGTCCAGTGATCCTGTGCCTGATCGTGCTGCAGCAAGGGCTACTAAAGGACCAGGGGATATGCAAAGATTTGATGAAGTTGGGCATCGAACACCTAGTGCACATGTGCTTCTTTATGCAGGCCAAGCTGGTGCAATTATAGAAAACAAAACTGATGATCCTCTGTTGAATGAAATGGTTGATCGAGTGGTGTCTAAGGTTGATAAACATACTGCTGCAAATACAAAAATAGCAGGTGTACAGCCTAGATCTACTGATGATTTGAAGGAGGGTGTAAAGAGTGATAACAAGGCTGCAAAATGGACAATGGTATCCAGTACTTCTACTGAGTATTATGCAGCTTTGGATGCTACTGTTCCATTGAACGCTAATATGAATACAGCTTCTGCTGTATCTTTACAGGCATCTGATGATCAAGCTGTCTCAAACAACCTTGATGTGGTTACACAAGTCACTGGGCCATCTGGGATTCAAAGTGATGTTGTTGTTTTGAAATGTGCAACTACTGGTGTTATAACACCATCAGTAGCAGCTTTTGATCATGAACCAATTTTAACTCTAACAGGTATGGCATCAGCTCATGTGGGTTCTCTGCAGCAGGATATCCAAAAAGCAACTTCTGTTGCTACTAGTGCAATGGCTAGTAGAACTACAGCAGCAAATGGATCTGCTAACGTTGGTGCAACAGCTATGCAGGCAAATGCTACTGCTGGTGTTGGATTAGATATTACAGGCTTTAAACGTGAGGCAACACCAAGAACCAGCCATCCAAAAACACCACAAAGTGTACAACAAAAGCAGAAATCAGAAGTTTCAGATGCACCAGTAAATGGCTCAAATCGAATGATGCCAAGGAGTAAAGCCTGGGCAGATCGAGCTGAGTATGAAGAAGAGGAGCATTGGGAAAATGGTGTGGATGATGAGCTTGATGATTCCATTGAGCAACAATCTGGGCAGCAGCAACGACGCAGTCAAGAAGTTTCTTATGCTCATGATCATTCTCTTGGAATGCAACAACAGCGTGCACTAAGGCTGTGCACGGATCGGATCGGATCGGATTTAGCACATTTTGGATTCGAATTTCGGATTTCGGATTCTAAAAAATGCAATCCGAATCTGATCCGAATTACATCGGATTGGATCGGATTTTAAAGTTTGGATCAGATCAAATTTCGGATCGTATTATTATGCCTCAAAGTTGCAAACTAATATGTATATTTTCTCTGTAAAGAGGTAATACATTAAGAAAAAATCATGTTTATGCAATTATGAGAGTACTATGGTGCCAATATAGTTAAATCTAGCAATTGTAAAGGTAATAACTTAGAGGAAGATGTAAAGGAAGTAAACTATCCGAAATTAAAGTGTAGTATTTATACATTGCCTAATAATTTCGGATTTCGGATCGGATTAAAATATACCAATCCGAATTCCGAAATTTTAATAAATACAATCTGAAATCTGATCCAATCCGAAATCCAAAATCCGAAATTGAATGGATCGGTTCGGATTTCGGATATCCGATCCGAATGAACAACCCTAGCATGCACGCACTCAATGTGATGCACTACTGCATCCAAATGCAGGACATAAGCAACATTTTCCTACTAGCTTCATGACTGGACAGCAGAAGCAGACTACAGGCAGTCTACAGATTGAAACGAGCACAGTGGTTATTAGCTCGAAGGCAAAGGCAGCAAACAAGAAATCTGGAAGGCAGAAGCAACAAATTGTGAACACTCCTACTGCTATTTGCGATCGACATGAAGCAACACCAAATCCAGGACAGCAACAGCTAATTGAAAACAATCCACAGTCAGTAATTCAGGTGCCAAAAGATGGACAACAACACAAGGATAGAGTTTGGCTCGACGCGATACAACAGCGAAATGGCACAAATGTACCTGAAGCCAACTCGATTATAGTGCTAGACGCAAATCAATCTGGGCAGCAACAGCTTGATCCAAACAATTCACCTGTTATACATACTTATGGTCGAAAAGCAACAACAATGTCCAAATTGGCATCGACTTCAACATATGCTGGACAACAACAACTTATTCCAGCTGATAGTTCTATAGGTCATCGACAAGTCACAACACCAACATCTGGACAGAGGCAAATTGCTACAACCAGTCAAGTTATGTCAGACGATGAGAGAATTTATTTGGAATCAATGATGAGTGCCAATGCTCCACAATTTGTGAATTTGGGGATAGACTTGAATTTAGCAAGAGGGGGCGATCCAATTTTTGCACTGTGTAGGCAACAGGATGTATCACCCTCGCGCATCAGACCAAATTACAACATTCATATAAGAGATAAAAGCTGGGAAGGCAAGGCGAGTGATGAAGGAATTGTTAGGCGACCTCTAATGAGAGATGCCAAACAAAAGCAGGCTGCCCCAACTACTTCTACGAGGTCCAACCGTTCAAAAAGAAAATGATGATTTTTGAATACATTTTGCACATGGTTGAAGGAATCGACAAAGAATTACAGATTGAAGATTTTACAAGTTTGGAAAAGAAGGGACAAGAATCAAATGGGTACTACATTTTATTTTACCACTTTCTTAGTATCCTCATCTGTAATATCATCACAGAGTATGTTATAAACTCTGTGATGATCATAGAATATTTGATCCTTTCAAGTTCATATTTTTTACATGCTTGTTAGTTCGCGAGGCTATTGTATGCCTCAATAAGATTAGTAAGGTAAGGTTTAGCCCGGTTTGTGTTGCCTTGGTCCTATGCCTTTGGAAATTATCCACACGGCTATGAGATTATATGCCCTCGTGAGACGTTGCCGACAGCTACACCATGAATCCTCTACATGAGGCTGTCATCATAAGGCAATGTGAGGCGCAGAGGAGTGGTTATATAGCCAAGGCATTTGTGTAACAATACAGGTGTTATTGTCCCCCTTATTTCTACTCTTCCTAATTGTTGTAATTTTATTTCTCTTTTATTAATAAAAAATTAGCCCTAGGTGCTTGCCTAGCGGATTGCTAAAAAAAACAGAAACCCTAGTCTTCACAATCTGGTATGAAAACACCGAAAGCTAACACAATTCAATAGTGAACAAAAAACATACAATCAATTGTGGTGCGCAACCCGATCCTTACAAATACAATCCTCCCTTATTTCACCATATCAATATCAAGAATAACATGTAAAAAAAATATTGCGGTGCACAACCCGATCCCATCATATAATCAGAATCAATATCATAATCCTCCCTTATATCACCATATCAAAATCACATATAAAATCCGTTATGGCGTGCAACCCAATCCTATTATATCAATATCAATCTTCCCTTATTTCACTCGTTGCGGTGTGCAACCCGGTCCATAAACAAAATCAATAAATGTAATAAACTCAACAACTCAAATTACAAGAATCTTTACGATTAAAGAAAATGAAAGCAAAGCCTAAAAGGAACCTCATACCAAATCAAGGAATGTTACAATCAATACTAAGCAACAAGACAAACCAAATATACGATAATTATAGTGTGCAAATAAGACAAGTAAGGCATGTAGCAATTAACCATGGAGAAACGAGCATTTCAATACAAGAGTAATTAGATGACAGGTAACAAGTTATGACATAGAAAGCAACTAAGACATGTAATGGTTAAAACATGGGATGAGATAATTAATGAAATACAGGAAGCATGGAAACAACTATTTTGACAGCGTATATACATTAAACATTCATCACCTCGCATATATGCTGCTACACATGTAATTCATATAGCACAGAGCTCAAGGGTTCCTAATGTCACGACCCAAACCGATGGGCCACGACGGGCACCCGATACCTTACTCAACCGAGTATCTACGTAACGTGTCTTTCGTATTATACTATCATAGGTTTATTGGCAAATTGTCCAAACAGTCCGTCTTGGGCTAACCAGAATAAACATTGGGGAATACTCAATATACGATGACCCAATCTAATATAAAACTTATACGCGTGACATACGGGCCTATAACGCTAACATGATCATTTGTAAACTCAAAACGTAGGTCGGCAAGGCCATACAAGCATCTGTATACATGACATTTGTGTACAAGCCTCTAAGAGTACATACTTATCATAAAGGTCGGGACAGGGTCCCACCATACCAAATAATACGCATTTAAATTATACTGACCAAACAAGCAACTCCAAAGCAAATGGAGCGTGCCAACATCTTCCGCTGAGCTGATAGCCTACTTGGAGGACTCTTAACCTGTCTATCGGGACTTGCGGGCATGAAATGCAGTATCCCCGGGCAAAAGGGACGTCAGTACAAATAATGTACTGAGTATGTAAGGAATGAAACTCAGTAAATAATAGACATGAGAGAGACATGGAGTAAAAGACTCGACATGTACGTTTGCATAACTCTATAAATCATTTCATTTTTATAATGTCATGCATATGTGTATAATTGTCATAACATGCATGAGTATATGTGTTTATACCATCATCAAGCCTCTGTGGGCATCCCATTATATCATCTCGATCACTGTGGGCAAATCATCAACGCATACCAGCTGATCAGGTAGCGGTGCATATATAACGCTGTAACCTTTTCCCATATCCCATATAAATATAATATACATAAATACACATATATAAGCCATCTGGTCATGGGTCAATGTACATGTATAAATGCATGAAATGCATAAGAAATACGTTAATAAAATTTTTTCGGGATGCCATAAAAATCAATATGCTTTTCGGATAAACTTTATCAAATACGTATTTTTGTGAGACCTATGAATAGAAGCTATAATAATAATATACCTGGGAAATCAAGAATATAGACACCCCTAGTATTTTTATGAATAGAGTCATTTTTGAAAGTATCATATTTTGCTCGTTTCATTTGTATTATTTGAATCATGCCAAAAGAAAGAAGGGATAACCTTAACATACCTGAACCGATTCTCTTGACGATTCCTCTAACACACATCTTTTGCAGCGAAACACGTAACGACGGATCCAAGTAGGGAAAAATTCGTATGATGTTCTTGAGAAAGATTATACCGTGCTCCCTTAGAATCACAAATCTCACGCTTTATCGCATTATGATGTTTCAAACGAATTACTTTGAGGTTTTATCCGTATGAAATGTCTTAGCAATTAAGATACGAAAGTATCTTATCTTTAAAGTTTCAATCCTTTTAGCAAATATGCATATCCTTCTTAAATAATATTGATATCTTTGATATTTGTGGGATTACATGACAAAGATGACTTTTGCCAATAATTCCCTAATTAAACCCCCTTGAAATGTGACTTAAGAGTCACAAATTAAAACTAGATCTTGCTGCCATGTTTTGCCTTTGTATTTATCCAAGGATTCTAATTTATTACTTTATCTTCCACTAACAATTAATAATTACCCAATTATCCACATAATTACGAATTATCTCAAATTACATATAATACTACTTACTTTAAACACCTTATATACCTTACCATCATGGCCCTGGGGTACATTGTACGGTACTAGTTTATAAATACCGGGTATTTTAGCTCGGACCGTATTTTATCCGAAAATGTAAAACTTCGACGAAATTCATTTTTTTTATTTGCTTACCCTCTCACCTTCACTAATTTACTCATCACTTGTTATAAATAGCATAAATTCTTATAACCTCAAGATAATCTCATCCCTGATTCTACGTCGATTAACTTACGACAAAACATTTGTGTATGAAATGGGGATATAACATAACACCTCATTTCCGAGCTTTCATCAATTTATTTATGGCACACTTTCACGTATAAAAATATGGGGTGTAACATCATTTCCCCCTTTGGAACATTCGTCCTCGAATGTTGACTGATGCATTTACCATTGTCATAGCCTATAGTCCTTGCGAATACTTTAGTGCTCTCCTTACCATCATAGCCAGTTGTTCTGTGAATAAATCCAAGGTCCAGGGTATTCCCACATGTAGGTCTCTTTCTCACACCACGGCCTATGGTCGGAATTATTCTAATCTCGTAACTCTTGCTACCTTCTGTCATGTAGCCTTTACAGATTTTTCCTTATATGTGCGCATATGTGACTCTTCTCCCCTTTTTCTCCAGCTTTTTGTCAATCTCTAGACTTCACCTTGCAAACATATATAGAGCTTGACAAGATGTCCCTCTGGGTATCTATGGGTATACCGAAGCTCTTCGTTCGGTACTTTGTTGAACTCATGAATATTGCTATACCTTATTTTGTTTATCCATCCGTATGACTTTACTGCACCTAGGTAGGTCATACTATGTCATAACTCTTACCTCGATTTATCATTGCTGAAGTCTGCTACCAAACTACTGGTTACTTTCATTGCTTATCTCATATGTATAAATCCAAGTCCTTTAATGCTCCCGCATTACTGTTCATCTTAAGAATAATGGCCTAATCTCATCTCATACTTTGTGACTTTTGTCCATTCATTGTTAATTCACCTTATGTAGGTGAATTAATCTCGTATAATTCATGAATCCCTTTCTTCAAATCATTACTCAATCGAAGGCCCAAACATCATCCTTTATCTACCACAATTACACCCTTATTCTACTATCATGGCAGCCTTCCATCTATTTTAAATGCTACTTATGATGAGTAACTCCTTTGAGTTAATTCAGGCTATACTGAGCTTTCTTATAACTTCGATAAATCATCAGCTCTTCTTATTTTTATGGGCTTAATCCTAAGGACTTATCCATCCACGTTGCCTTCTCACTCACCCTTCCTTATCCTTACTCATGTAATAAAACTTTGTCGCTTTACTATACTTTAGCTTGCGACCTAAATGTATCTATTTACACTATTCGTAGCGTCCCTTCAGCTTGATTACACCATAGATTTCCTTGTGTTATTCTGGAACATCAAGCGAGACATCACCTCATCTCTAACTCTTATTTACTCTTTTTACTAGATCTCTCGGTACTTAGAAACCATAGGCTAGAAGGTACGCCACTGACGATGCCGCTATCATTCCTGGATACTGAATCCCAACACTTCTAGCCTTCTATCTGAAGTATGGATTATTCACATCTTCTGCCATTGAGTATCTCGTACGATGTTCACCTTTTATCTTACTTACCTTAAAATCTTGCATCGTATCTTCTATCTCTTTCATTACCTCCCTTCCACATAGGTATAATTCACGTCCATAAACTTGAAGCTCTATTATAATACTTGCACCTCTGGTGCACACACAATCTGGTGGGAGCTTCAAACTAACTTCTTATGAGGTTGTTACTTTTCTAACTGGATTTATCATAGAGCCATTATAGAATATGGATATTTTACTATCTCTCTTGTACCTCTGATATTTAATAGTAATCCTACAATATTCTCAATCACGAGTTCTATAATTTTATGGGTCAAGTAATCAAATTCCTAATTTACTTTGTTGATGTAACTCTTTAGTTTCCTTCTCCTTTTGATCAGCCTTTATGCTTAAGCTATCTTCCGATCTACGGTTCATGGTGTTACTTTAGCCTTTCATGGACGCTATGAAATATCTATGATACCATTATCTAACAATTCAATCCTTTGTCTATGACCTGAACTTAATTCTTTCTTTTAACTTACACTGGAGTCTTCTACGACTATACGATTGCCAACATATATGCCACATGGACAATACTCTAAAATCTTGAGTGCATTCATAACGTACCTAACTCTGGATCATTGATCGAATAATTTCTTCTATTTCTTCTCAGCTTTCTTTAAATGTAAGCAATTACTTTCTGTGGTCGTTCTGTCACTTGTTGCATGAATACTTGGCTTATCTTAATGCCTATGCATATTAGAATTTCATACAACTCATATGATCTTGAATATCACTTCCGATTTTTACTTCCCGTTCATTAGCCATAGTAGGTGTCATTTTCTTATGGAGTGCCTATAATTTTGTTGCGAGACTATTATTATAAGATCATTTCCTCCTTAAGTCACCCAGCTTAGGTTGAAACCTTTTTCCTTATTTCCTAAGCTAGTCTTTCGTTGTAGTACTTAGGGAGAACCCTTGACTCTTGTAAAGTTGTGAGCTTATTACAGACCCTTTTGACGTCCTTTCTTGCTTATAATTATCCGTAGTTGCTTACCTCCATGCCCTTGTGCTTGTTGGGTTGCTTCTGAATAGATATTTTGACTGTCTTCCCAATGGCTTTCTCTTTTATTTTAGTAACACTCATATGGTACCTTTAACCACCCCAACTCCTATCTAGATATTTCTCAAGGATCATGATGTCATATCTGTGAGACTTAAACCACCATATTGTGTTTTACTATGTTTATCTTGCACGTTCTGCTAACTCATCTGTAACCTCCTGTTTAGCCATAACTAGGCTCTTCTTGAATCAATTACTGACTACTCGTTGGCCCATTCTCGTATCAATATTCCACGTAATCTTTGTTGGGTTATTTCCTTCGTCTTAACTTACATCTCGCACTGACTCCTTATCAATAACATCTCGGGCAGGAACCCTTACTTCCTTTCCTTGTCGTCATGTTTGCATAATGTTCCGGAATCGTAGCATATTAGTAGGATTTGAGTTAGTGCAATCTCATTCCTTTCTCATTTTTTATCGCATTCTTCCTTGACCATTCCATAGTTACTGAACCACTTAATTCTGACTTAATGCCACATAACTCCATATTCCCCTCTTTAGGTAAGTGCTAAGATTTAGTGCTACGATGATTTACATATAGATGTTTTACCTCATTGGCATCTTTTCACATCATCAATGACTCTTACCCGCCTTGCGGTAATCCTTCTGCACTAAGGATAACAAAATTCCTTACTCACGAGGGTGACACTCAGTGTAACTGGCACACTTAGTCCTTTAAGCTTAACTTTGCTCACATTGCTTGCTTTAGGAAAGCGTCTTCCTGAATGACCTTTCTCTGAATTTCTTATGAATCTTCTTCTGTTGTCCATTCTATTATCGCTGGAATGCAATCTGAAATTCTCATGATGCCGACCATTATCAAATCATTCAGTCCTTAATTCATGTTTAGTTTATCTTGTTCACCAGTCTATATTGATTTCTATTGCTTAGGGGTCTAACTTATTTCTTGAAATGAGGATATGACTTTATGGCCTACACTTTTTTGTCGTCTCAAGGACTGTCACCTCTCATATCTTCCTTTACTTGACTATGGACACTGTAGTACTGTCATTTTTTCCTACCGTTGTCATCCATGTATCACATTTTACTCATAATGTTTCATTAACTCTCTTCTTATTTCCATGCTAATATTTCTGTCTATCACTTTATTCTGAAAGCTTTAACAAGACGTTCTTTTGCTTTCAGCTCCCCTTGCTCCATCCATTGGCTCTTCGGGTTGCTTAACGTTCTCGCTTTACTAGGGATGAGAGCCATACTAAGGTAATATTTATCCCTTTAAGGCTTTCAATGCCTATCTTTGTAGTGCTCATATCTAGCTGTACTATTTTGGAGTGCACCATCTGGATGTCTCACGAGAAGATCTATTAGCACATTTGCAATATTCTTTGGAAATGTCGACTAACGCAAACAATCCATTCACCATTTTGGGTTACTCTGACCCCAGCCGGATCCTAATATTCTGTCCTTCTCTAAAACCATATTTGTTAGCTCCCATAGGGCATAACTTAGATCGGTGTGGCCAATTGTACATACCTTTATTACTGTTGAAGGTAACTTATATTGCTTATATCTCTCTTCCTGAATGACAATTAATAATAATCTTCGCTAGCTAGATATCTCGTACCCTTCTTCATCTTGCTTCTTTTTCTTCTTGAAACTTTTATTTATCATCTGAATCTCTCATCGTCTTTCACTATAAAGGTGGATAGATATTCTTGCCTTAAGGCTCCTTATCAAGAGGCTTACACGTCTTAAGACATGATCTACTGAAGACCTTATATTTACTTATAATAAACATCATGAAAAATCACGTTCTTCTGACTCAACTCTTCCTTAGTCACATTCAATCTTTTACCACATATCTTTCTGGATGTAGGCATTGTCGTATTATGAATTAGATAGAGATTAGGAAATTGAGTTCTTATATAGAGATAGTGTAAAGATCACATTTTTACACCCCGCTTTAGACCCTCTCAAATTCTCTCCCCCAATTTGGATTTTAGGGCGACCTAAAATCGCCTCCGCCACCCTCCGCCTTTCCTCCACCAGTGGCCACCCTCCTCCGCCATTCATATATGACTTTCGAGATGTTGATGGCTAACTTTATCTCATTCATAAAAATTATAATTATTAAATGTTAAAAAATTATAAGGGCTGAAGTTGAGAATCTACCCGATAAATATATTTGAGCCGGGTGCAAGTTAATAGTAGTTTAACCAAGTTTCAAGGAGTCTAAAAGTGACTTTTTCCTTCGAAAAGGTATTTACTTTTAAAATTTGATGTGTTTGATCAAATTTTTAGGGAACATATAACTTTGAAGAGGAGCAAAACCTATTTTCAAAAGTTGAAAGATGTATTCTTACCATAAGTAGAAAAAGAAGCAATTTTTTTTTCTTTTTTTATTGACAACAAAATACCCTTGGCAAAAAAATTTATATAGCAAAATAATTCAACTTACTTTAACCTAATATTAACGCTATTATAATCTCCTTTTGATAGATTTCTAATATAGAATAGTTTTCGAGATGAGTTTTTTTTTTTATATATATTTATCGAATGTCGTTTTGATATATATAAATCACCTTGAAAGAATAAAATAATTTTAGTTTTATTTCTTGAATAAAAATTATTAAGAAAATTAAAATAATTATAAATCTTCCATGATATACCAAAATTGTCCATGCTCAATTCCGCACTAAAGTAAAGTTGCAACCAAAAGCATATTCTCGTCAAGATCTATATGCCCACCCCACCACATATATAGACACCCCCACTACCAAACCCTAAACCTCTTTTCTCGCATCTTAACTAAGAGGCTCTCTTTTCTGCTCAGAGCTTATCGCCGTTACAAACTTGGTAAAGCTCTCATCTTTCCCTTTCCCTTTGATCTGTTTTTTCAATTTCTGTGATTTCCTTAGCAAAATATTGTTTTCCATTTATGAATGAATCAAGATTATTTTCCCCCTTTTCTTTATTTATTTTGTGGTTCTCATTGCTTAATTTTATTGTTTTGGTGTAAAGGAGTGATCAAGTTCCAACTGTGCAGCCATGGCTCTGGTATGTTTCTTAGATCTTCATTGATTCCCGTTGATATAAAATATAGATCTAGATTTTAATTTTTGATGGATTTATAGGCAATGATTTCAACTTTATTGCTGGTCTTTTGACGTGTTAGTAATTTTTGTACATTTTGGTTGTGGGTTTTGCAGTGTTTTTTTTGAATTATTATTGCACTTTATTTTGATAAGTTCTAAGTTTGGTTTTGTTTAATAATTTTATTTGTATCTCTTAAGATTGAGTTATTACTACTATGACTGTATGAGTTGTAAGATCCAAGTTGAGGTTAATTATTTTGCTGAATTTTCCTTTTGACTATGCCCGTTGGCTATTTGTATTCGTCTTCTTCAAAAATGGTTTTGCAATCACTCAATTAAGTAGAGCCAAATTTGGTCAAGTGTGAAGGCCCTTGGAGAATGTTGAATTTTTTTCTGTTTAGAGAGAGATTTCGGCGGTAATTGCACTGTCCTATGAGCATCTACTTCCCATTTAAGAAAGACACTATAAAACTAAAACCAGGTTTTTATTGTAGAGTTTCTTAAGGCCAGACTCGAATGGAATTTAAATTACATTTTTATATAAACAAGGTTGCATAAGATTTTTTTATGTTATTATCTCAAAGATAAAGATGAAGACGATTTCTGAGGTGTTCAATTTGATAATATATTGCGCCTTTGTTGTATCTGTTGGATGGTAAATACATTTGAGGATGAATATTTATTTGAATTTCTAACAGAGAATTGAGGTCTTGTGTTAGCCGTTTTCCAAACATGTTAATAATGTTTAAAATTGTGCTCCAATTTATATAAACGGACATTTTACATGAAGGCTAGAAGATTTTCCTTGAGCTACTTTGGCAGTAGCAAAGCTCTTTAAACAATATATGCGCATAATATGCTAAATATTATTCTGTTTCTCTTGGGGATGAAATTTCTTGACGATATATTAGCATTTAAATTGTCTGTATTTTATATGTTGCAGGTTTTGCACTCTGGAAGTAACAACAAAAATGCCTTAAAGGCACTCATTGCTGCTGAGTACACAGGTGTAAAGGTTGAACTTGCAAAGAATTTCGAGATGGGTGTATCAAACAAGACACCTGAGTTTGTCAAGATGAATCCAATTGGAAAGGTATGTTATTATTCTACAGAACTGTATAAATGCTTTCATTTACTTGAGCAAGGTTTTACTAATCTTGGTGTGTGTTTTACCTATAGGTTCCTGTGCTTGAAACACCTGATGGACCTGTTTTCGAGAGCAATGCTATTGCACGCTATGGTGAGGCTATTTCTCATTTTCTTTAATTTGACTTATGATCATATAACAGAAATTAACTGACATTGACCTCCTTTAATTCATGCAGTAACTAAATTGAAGCCCGACAATCCTCTCTTTGGCTCTTCGTTGATCGAATATGTAAGTAATTCAAGTTGGATATGGTTTCTTAGTGTTATTCATTTATCGGTTAGGGGTCGTTTGGTTGGGAAACAAGTTATCCCGTGATTAATTATTCTGGGATTAGTTATCTCACCCTCCCGTAGGGATAAAAAACACTACAATCCCAGGAGGGTATTAGTTATACCACGGTTTTATCCCAACCAAACATGGGATAAAGTCATCTCAAATTTAATCCCGGGATAAATTATCTCTTATCCCGTACCAAACAAGCCCTTACACTTTTCATTTGTGAAATTCATACTCTATATGTTTTTCTCTTTTTCCTTGACAGGCTCAAATAGAGCAATGGAATGATTTTTCTGCCACTGAGATTGATGCAAACATTGGGCAATGGTTGTACCCACGTCTCGGCTATCGTGTATTCATTCCTCCGGTATATCTCGTACCATGCATTATATTTTTTTCAGAAATTGTAGGAAAGAGTAACTCAACTGAAATTCTTCTTGTTCTGCAAAAAGGCCGAGGAAGCTGCAGTAGCTGCATTAAAGAGAGCTCTTGGTGCTTTAAACATCCATCTTGCGTCTAACACTTACTTGGTTGGACATTCAATCACATTGGCCGACATTATAATGGCCTGCAACTTGAGCCATGGTTTTAGGTATATAATGACCAAGAGCTTTACCAAGGAATTCCCACATGTAGAGAGATACTTCTGGACTGTGGTTAATCAGCCAAATTTCTGCAAGATATTGGGTGAGGTGAAACAAGCTGAATCTATCCCAGCGCCCCCGTCCAAGAAGCCTGCACCAGCAAAGGAACCTGCAAAACCCAAAGCAAAGGAGGAGCCAAAGAAAGAGGTTAAGAAGGAAGAACCAAAGTTTGAAGAGGAGGAAGAAGCACCCAAGCCTAAGGCAAAGAATCCTCTTGATCTATTGCCTCCAAGTAAGATGATTCTGGATGAGTGGAAGAGGCTTTACTCCAATACCAAGACCAACTTCCGCGAGGTTGCCATTAAAGGTATATTTTAGTTTTTCTGTGTTGTTAACTCTCTCTCTTATGATAAGTTTTACAAACTAGAGCTAAAGAGTATCACTAGTCATCACAGGAAATGTATAGAAGAGGGAATTGTCTATTTCCTTAAGAAGATACTTGAACTGGTTCCTTGTGAGAACCTTACCCCACACTGTTCTTGTTTTGCAGGTTTCTGGGACATGTATGATCCCGAAGGATATTCTCTCTGGTTCTGTGATTACAAGTACCAGGATGAGAACACAGTTTCCTTTGTAACCTTGAACAAGGTTGGTGGTTTTCTGCAGAGAATGGATCTGGCACGTAAGTACGCTTTTGGTAAGATGTTGGTAATTGGTTCTGAGGCCCCATATAAGGTGAAGGGTTTGTGGCTTTTCCGTGGAAAAGAAATTCCCAAGTTTGTTATGGATGAATGCTATGACATGGAGCTCTATGAATGGAAGGAAGTAGACATCAACGATGAAGCACAGAAGGAGCGTGTCAACCAAATGATTGAGGATTATGAGCCCTTTGAGGGAGAGGCTCTGTTGGATGCAAAGTGCTTCAAGTAAACATTGTATTGCATTTGGCAATGTTTCCTTTTGCCTGAGGTGGTACCGTTGTAGTTACCTTGGTTTTGCCCTCCCAAATTTACTTAGATTCTTTTTATAAAAACTATTTTGTCTTCCTTATAGAATATGTTGTCTTTGTAGTGTGTTTTCTAAATTATCAATTTTGACATAGTGATCTGGGACGCATTTGTGGTTATGTTATCCTTTTCCAAGTAAAGCAGTCGTGGCACTGATTTCCTTCATGTGAATTGTCCTTGCCAAGTTGCATTTGACTTTTGCTTGATGTTTGTTGGAAGTATTTTTGAGTTGGATTGGATGTAGCATTTTTGAGTTTCCATCTCTAATCTCCAAGTATATTTTCCAACAAACATTACCATACAAAAAGGTAAGGATGTTCTTTTTTCTGTTTTTTTTTTGTCATCTGCCCTTTGTGTATTTCTCGTTCTTAAAAGAAGTTGCAAAACAGTGGAAGTGGACTTTGTTTCAAAATATGGCGAAAATATTTTTTTTCCCGGGAAAAATCATTCTAGTTTTTGGAGAGATTGGAAAGTTATTTGCATAACTTTTTTTCAACTAAACATCAATTTAAAAAGGTTTCGCCCTTGTTTAGCTAAATACACAGATGAATATGAGGAACGGAAAAAAAATAATTAAACTTTGTTTATAACGTACAAGAACCAAATGAATTTAGAGCCCGTTTGGACATAGGAAATTTTTCCCTTTTTTTCACTAATTTTTTTTTTTTTGAAATCAATGTATGTTCATAAATCACTTTAAGATGTATTTTAGAAATTTTCGAAAATTTGAAAAACTTAAAAATCCTGTTTTTCAAAATTTTTACTTAAATCACTCATAAAACTTCAAAAGCTTACCAAAATTATATTTATGTCCATACACAATTCAAAATTTCAAATACCATCATTTTCACTTAAAAAAAATTTCACCCTTTTTTTAAATTTTACAATTCTTATATCCAAACGCCCACTTAATGTTTAAACTTTGCCCATATCACCACTTGCATGCATAACTTCTCTCCAAATGAGACGTGAGAACCCAAAAGAAAGAGAGTAACTGAAATAAAGTTTTTAAAGTTTGTATGCGGGAATTATGCTTTACTTGAACCGAGGGTTTATGAAAAATAACTTTTATATCCTACCCAAACCTTACTTGTGGAATTTCACGGGGTATATTGTTATTTAAAAGTTTGTATCACGATTGAGGCAAAAAGTTTGATGATTTCTCTAATTTGTTTAGAATTTATGGTCTGTTTGGATGGTCGTTACTCGTAGTTTCATAATGTAAAGTATCGTAATAGTATATTATCATATTGTATTGTACTCTATTAATAAATATATGTTTGGATAGACTGTATTGTTGTTGTAGTTTAATAATCTTTTTACAAGTAATCCACGTAAAACCCACCAAATTCGTAGTTACAAAATTGAGTTTTTCATGATTATATAGCAACGAAGTAACAACAAATTTATAATACCATATAATATAATTTTAAGAATAATAAAAACAAATATAAGATAAATAAAAATAATATAATAATGAATCACGGAAAATAATCATCCAAACTGGGGATTACTAAAAGCAATTATCGAATACTAGTATACGTAAAAGAAAATTAATATCAAGTGAAATAGTTGAAGCGCAACCAAAGATTGTTGACACCATATATAATTCAATAGCAAGTTAACTCAAACATCATGCTAAGAAACTAAAATAAATTAAAAGAAAGGCAGAATAGCCTAATAAACACTTCTACTTGTCTCGTTTTATCATCCCGATCTCAATACTCTACAAAGTTTCATATAGACACTCATAGTTGTTTAAACATATTACTTTAAACCCCTCTAGCCTCGCGTGTTTTGCAAACACACGATGTGGCTGACACATCATCATCCACATCAGATTTTTAATTACACGTCATTCTTTTCTTTCTTTTTTTACTTTAGTTTTGGAAAAAATACTTTTTTTCTTTTTTCACTCCCCCCCTTCCCCCACCCTTGACCATCTATCTCTATTTTTTACCGCAGAAACAACACCACCACTTTCTGCCTTTACCGGCGGCAGCATCGTCGTGGACAACTAAAACCCACCATTCTTCAACTTTCCATCGTCCATCTTCCTTTTAGAGATTTATGTCAAATGTCGTTGCCCACTACTTCAAATCCACCAGGTAAATCACCTTGAACTCCTTTACTCCATTAATGCCAATGTACCACCACTGAAATTTCTCAATATTCCCATATATCCACACAATTTTACATAATACACGCCACCTAGTTTCACAAAGACCTTCGTCAACCACTCTTCACCCTCCAAAACCACAACATCTCCAATACTTCACCATAAACTGCCAAAAAATTAGATAATAAAAATTCTCCATTAAATATTCATTTCACCACCTAAGAATTCATTAGTCCTGAAACAACCGTTACCCAAAACAAATTCAACACTACAATAAACATAGATCCAATTCATCTAAAAAACACTAATGATGGTTGCTCTTCAGAAAATATTTTTTAATATTTCTTCTCAAATATTGATTGAAGTTTTGTGAATGTGGCTATATTTCAACGCCTAAATAACATATGTCTTAGCCATTCTAGAAGCCTATGATAAGTAGCAAAAGAAGTGTAAAAAGTGACAAATCCTCTGCCACGTTTTTGCCATACAAAACAATGTTTCATGCAAATTAAATGATATGTCGTCATACTGTATTACAAACTATATCTAATAAATTATTTGACGTGTATTGCAGTTATATGGAAGAAAAAGCTATCTGGGAAGCCTTAATTAAAAAGTTCACGACTGAAGATGCTACAAAACAAAAATTTGTAGTAGAATTTTTTTATCAATGGCAAATGAGAGATGATAAAGAGATGAGTGTGCAAATCAACGAATATAAAAAAATTGCTAGTAGAATTAAAAATCTAGGGGATGTCTTTACCAGAAAAGTTTGTTGCTGGAGTGCTAATTAAGTAACTACCTGACTTATGGAGTGACTACAAAAATAACTTAAAGCACAGACAGAAAATCTTTACCA
Organism: Nicotiana sylvestris; assembly: GCF_000393655.2. Lineage (NCBI taxonomy): Eukaryota > Viridiplantae > Streptophyta > Magnoliopsida > Solanales > Solanaceae > Nicotiana > Nicotiana sylvestris. The sequence goes on from NC_091059.1 coordinate 9,326,933, forward strand.
TTGAGTCAATTGTGATCCACATCCTAATTGAAGACTCCAACAGATACGAATCTACCAAAGCAAGGATAACAACTCTTAAATCAAACTTAGTGCAAAGTAGCAGCATCAACCGCAAAAGGTATGAGAAAAAGTCTCAAGGTTAAAAGCTCAAAAACACTAACCTTAAGAGGAAAAAAGGCTTTTATTTTGTTTGTGGAAAGTCAGGTCATCATGCCTCACAGTGCAAGTACAGAGCAGGAAATGACAAAAGAAAAACTAATATTGCTAAGGCTAACTTAGCTGAAGGAGTGATAGACGTTGGGGCTACTCGACATATTTGTGCAAATGGAGAAGTATTTTCTTCTTATACTCCTGTAGAGGATGATAAATAAGAGGTCTTGGAGACTCAAGTACTACCAAGGTCTTGGGTAGGGGTAAAGTTCTCCTGAAACTCACTTCGGAAAAAAAACTTTAGCCCTTGTTGATGTACTGTATGTTCTTACTATGATGGCAAACTTGATCTGTATCTTTGTTGGGAAGAGCCGGAGCGAAAGTTTCATTTGAATATGATAAAATTATAATGATAAAAAATAATGTGTTTGTGGAAAAGGGCTATTGTAACCTAGGACTCTTTGTACTTAATATTTTTGATGTTATCAGTAGAAATGCATCTGCTTTTGCTTATATGGTTGAGTTTATGTTTAATGACATGCTGGATTATGACATGTTTTATTTTTTTGATAGTAACAAAACATTTATTATAATAACTAGAAGTCATTTAGCTTTTTACAAGTAGTTGAAAAATTTCCACTCATTGGTGGAATATCACAAGCGATATTTGCTTACCTAAAGTTTTAAGCATAATACAAGTAGTAGTTTCTAAAGATTTTGCAAAAAGACAGTCTACATTTTGTTCTGTCGTCAGTTTTTGCTTCACAAAAAGAGGTGGACTTGCATGGAGTTTTGGGATGTCCGAACTAAACTGCTTAAAGTCTTTTTTGGTGGCTTCTTTAGCTAGGATATGCGCCACTGGGTTGCCTTCACGAAAGTTATGTCGAAATAGGAGGTCATTCTGCTGGTGCATTAATGATTTGCATGCATGAACAATGTTAGAAACAAAACTATATGATCCTGATGTATTGCATTGATGGCCTCTGTTGAATCTATTTCCACTTCAAAGGGGAAGAGTTTGAATTTTGTGGCAATTTTGGAGTCCCTCGTATATTGCCTGCAATTCAGTATGTAACAGAAAAATGGCAGTATCTTATTTTTGGAAGCCAATGATCCAATTACCTGTATGATCTCTGAATACTCCCCCTAATCCTGAATTTTTGCAGTATTTTTGTATGCTCCATCAGTATTTAGTATATACTAACTTTTTGGGGTGCATGCCAAGTTATGTTGATCGACATGTTGATTTGAAGAGGTCCACCTTTGGAGTTTAGAAAGAGGAATTCCCAAGACCTATCATATTTTTTAGTAGGGGTGGGAAATTCGTGTTGTTGTAATTTTTTTCTGGCAATCCAAATATTCCATAAGAGGAAAGGGAGTATATCAAACCGTTCAATTGTATGAGATTGCGATATGAGATTTAATTCTTTTAAATTGAGGAGCTAATGATTACCACCGAGGATATTATGGATGTTGATGCCAAATGACTTCCATATTCTCTAATATTTAGGCATTTTAGAAAGATATGTGTAATGTTTTCTTCATCTCTACGGCATATAGTGCATTGCAGATCAATATATATATATACCTATGCGATAGAGATATTGTCGACAAAGGATTTTACCATGGAAATATTGCCATAGGAAGAATTTTATTTTATTGGGGTAATGTAACTTTCATATCCACGCGAAGTCATGTTCCACTGGGGGATGGGTGTCATTGATCAACTGGTAGCAAGTTTTAGTGGTGAAATTACTGTTGTTATTAAAGCTCCATAATAGTTTGTCAGAATTACCACAGTTAAGCGGTTGTGGGATAGCTTTTATGTTATTTACAATGGTAGATGGAAATTCGAAGGAGATTTTGGAAGTTTCCATTTACCATTATGTATGAGGTTTTTGACCGTTAGATTGTTTTCCTTATTTTGGAGGGGACCTTCTATGCGGTTTCTTAATGGAGGTGAATTTGGGATTCAAGGGGTGTCCCGGATATTAAGATTAGAATCGTGACTTGGTTTACAGAGAATGCCTTGACACGTAGCCCATCCTTTAAGGATACTTTTCCAAATGAAAGAAGAATTTTTGGTTCTTTTTGACCCGTATTTTTTTATGAGAATGCCTGCCCAAAGGGTGATAGGATTGGTAAGAATTCGCCATGTTAGGCCACTTAGAAGAGCCATATTCTTTGAGTTAGCAGTTTTTAGCCAAGGCTTCCAAATTCCTTAGGATTTGTAATGGTTTTCCAATTAACTTGATGAAGCTTTTTCTCCTTATTTGTAGTTCCCAAAATGAAATTTCTTTGGATTTGATCAATTTGCTTTTGGATTTTAGTAGGAAGGATAGTATATTGCATTGCATGATTACGATAGAGTTTAAGGTTGATAAGGCTAATGTGGTTCTGCCAGCTATGTTTAAGAACTTTATTTTTCATGTTAAAAGCCTATCACGCATTTTGTCTATTATGAATTGGTAATCTGCTGCTTTAAGGTTTTTATCTAGAATTGAAAATCCAAGGTATTTTCCAAAGGATTGATTAATCTTGATGTTGAAGCCGTTTTTTATATCCTTGGAAGTATTTATAGGACAATTTTTGGAGGAAAGGATCTTTGATTTTTGTAGATTGATGGCTTGTCCTGATAGATTACAAAATAATTTTAGACACTTGTCGATTGTTTTGTAATTTTTAAATTTGCACTAGCCATGAGAGTAAGATCGTCGGCGAAGAATAAATAAGATATGCCCATGTCCCTGTTACTCAGATGGATGGGGTCCCACAGATATGTATCCACTTGATAGAGGATAAGTCGGGAGAGAATTTTTATGCACATAATAAAGATATAGGGTGAGAGTGGGCATCCTTGTCTAATACATCTACTGGGGCTAAAAAACTTTGTGGTAGCCCCATTGACCAAGATTGCGATTTGACTAGTGCAGATGCAGTTCATAATAAGATGTTTCATTTTTGGTGGAAAATTGAAGAAGCTGAGAGTTCGATAGATAAAGGACCATTCTAGCCTATCGAATGGTTTTTTAAGGTCCAGCTTCAAGATCATATTGGCTTTCTTGCCATTTATTTTTTTTGAATTGGGAGAAAATTTCCTAGATTATAACCGCATTGTCACAAGTGTGTCTTACTTTGATAAAGCTAGCTTGAAAAGAACTAATGATGTGTTTAAGGAAGGGTTGTAACCTATTTGCGATAATCAATTTACTAATTCCTAAAAGTAATTTTTGGGTACAAAATATTTGTAAGCAAAGTTCAATAACGGAGTGCCCTACTACTCCCAATATTTTTGGTAAAAGAAAGGATGTATGCCATCGAGGCTGATGCTTTAAAAAGTTTAAAGGAGAAGATGGCATTGACTACCTCCGTAGGTAGTAATTGTTTGTCTAGGACTGTGAGGTCTATGTGATTGAAATTAGAAGGTTTTCTCTTAATGCTTGACCAATCAGTCGAAGTATGGTTTGTGTCGAACATATTTTGAAAGTATTGAGATTTATGTTGTAAGATTGCTACTGGGTCATTTATCCAATTGCCACTATAATCTTTAAAATAAGTAATTTTATTTCTACGATGTTTATTTGAAGCCATAATGTGGACGAATTTGGTGTTAGCATATCTCTCTTGAATCCATGATATTCATGCTCTAAGTTTCCAATAATCATCTTCTATTATAAGAATATTTTTATAATCAATTTGAAGCCTATTTTTTAGTTGTTGAAGGAAAGGGCTATCTATTATGGTAGTTTTTGAAAGTTTGAATTCCTTTGAGTCTGGCTAGAATTTTATTCTTTTTCCTAAAAATATCCCCAAACTGCCTATTTTTTCAATCTCTGACATTAACAAGGAATTTATTAGAAGCTTGAGTGTAGTTTGAATCCTTCCATCTATCCTTTACGAGGTTGATGAATTCGGGATGCCTACACCAATAAGTTTCTAACCTGAAAGGTTTTTGAGTTGAACAATTTTTTTGGGGGGATGATTTCTATTAAAAAAGGATTATGGTCTGAGTGTGTTTTAGGAAGATGGGTTACAGTGGTCTTAGGAAAAAGGCTGATCCATTCATCATTGGTAAAGACTTTATCAAGTCTTTCCATAATGAGGCCATTGTTCTTCTTTCTATGGTTGGACCATGTGAATTTACAACCTTTAAATACTAGGTCTACGAGGTTGCAACTATTAATACAATCCCATTGTAGTTTTGAATGTTTACTATTAATAGTTTTATCTCCTATTTTTTCATTTGCACCTAGGACATCATTAAAGTCACCTGCCACAAGCCATGGACCCGTGTAGGAAGCATGCAAGTCTATGAGATTATTCCATATTTTGTTTCTAAGATTTTTATCCATACTAGCGTAGATGGAAGTAAATAGCCAAGATTTATGAGTAGAAATTACTTCAATTGTAGCACTTATTTCTTGTCTCCTACGAACAAAACTATGAACATTGACTACTGTATGATCCCATAGGATCACCATTCCACATGATTGGCCTTCCGCTGCAATTTTTATTATGTCTAAGAAGCCAAAAGGGTTGAGTAGTGGAAGATGGCTGTCCATTTTGGTCTCACGAAGAGTGACCATACTAGGATGGTCGGTATCGACTAAGTCTCTGAATTTTAACCTAAAATCTTCATTATTTCCTCTACGAATATTCCATATTATGAAGGTGGTGGATCTATTCATATTGAAGGTTTGGTTGTATACGTCCTCATTCTCCCTCACCCTTGATGCATGCATCAGGTTCCTCCTCCGAAACAGAATAAGAATCATTGCATGCTGACCAACCGTTGGGTCTGTTGGAGGCCTTATGTCCATTGTGAACTTGTAAAGTGCCATTGGACAGTAGAGAATATGCCTCTTCTCTTGCATCTCCATAAATAGAAAGACTTTTACTTCGCCGAGGTTTGAATCTTCGACTAGATTTTCTGGTATTAAGTTGACAAGATCCACCCCTTTCTCCATTACTTGTTCCATTTGATCTGGATTTTGGTGCAATGGAGGTTGTGGAGGTCATTGGCTGTGCATGTGGTGTGTGGTGTGTGCATGGAAAGTCTGAGGTTGGTCTGCATATGCATTCCAAGTGGTGAATATGGGGTTGATGTTCATTACAACTTTTGGGGTGAAGAAGGGTAGCTCCATCATTGGAGTTGTGCTCTGTATTGGGATAAAGTGTGGTGGAAGATTTCATTCCCCCCTCATTGCTTGAGTGAGGTTGGTAGGCAATTTAGAGCAATTGGTTGTAGTACATTATTTATCCGGACTTGGTTCATATAATTGTTCATCGCTAGACGAACATCTTCCGAGATAAGTTGGGCCAGATAATGGGTGTTTTGTAGTACAATAACAGTTTTTCTGCCCTCCAACATGATGGAACGGGATAGTATGACCCACCAGGCCCATCTCCACCCATGATAGAGGTTGGTAATTTTGTGGTAGCGGAGGTTGGATAAGGATCCTTCGTTGGTTTGGAATCTAATTTTGTGGGAGTGGTGTGTTTGCTATGGCTTGTGTGTGATTCATTTTGTATAGTTGGATCAGGTGATAGCGCCTTCTAACTGATATTGTCTTGGCATTGTAGTTGGATATGGAAGGTTTTATAGTAGATGGTATATTACTCTTAGAAGCTTGCAAGCCAACTGCTAGGTTTTCAATGATTAGGGGTTCTATTTGCATGTCATTAGAGTGGGTTGGCGTACATGTTTTAATAGGAAGTGGAGGGGATTGGTTTTGGGTGACGTGTATATTTGAATTGGCCATTTGTTGTTAGTAGTCTGCCTTGTTGCCATGTGTTTTTGGTCAGTGGGTGCATGCAAAAAGTTATTTTGTAAAACAAATGATTGTTCCGTGTTATGTATGAGAGATTGTGGTTTATTAGGACTGTTATTAGAGAGATTGTCGATAATTAAGTCATCATTAGGATATTGCATGCAAGGTGATAGGTGGAGAGAAGAGGTGGACTTATGTGTTGAGTGAATGAGATCTGATGCGTCCGTTGGTAGTGGAGAGTAAATTACTTCATTATTAAAAACACTTTTATCATTGATAATTTTATTAGGACTGTCGGTGGTTTTTTCCAAAATCGTGTCTACTTCTTCAAGTGGTGAAAAGTAATTTTTTGTTTTTACCTTATAGTTGGAAGGTTCTCCTAAATTATACAGAGATGTGGGCGTATTAGAATTTTTTTTGTTTCTGTACGCAAATTTTTGAGAGGTCAAGTACTTACTAGTGTTTGCATAAATTTTTTTAACGTTTATAATGACATGATCTTTGTTGATTTTTTTGTTGAAACTTTCTTTTTTCCTTTGTGGAAAGAGACTGTCTTCCATCATTCTTCTTTGTCTTCGTTTAATAGAGTTGCTTGGCTATTGTTCCTAAGCATTGTCTCTTCTGTAGCTTTATTGTGCTTCATAATTTTGCACTATCTTGTGGAATGACCAAGGTGACCATAATTTTTGCAAAGCAAATTCTCGCCTTCGTGGAGAATGTGTTGCTTGTGAGAGCCTACGAAGACAAAGGGCTTGATAGGCTTATTTAGGGGGAGTTCAACACATAATCATGCATAGCGACCTCGTAGGGCTGCTGAGGTGCATGCATCAATTTTTAGAAGTATACTTATTGTGCTTCCAACTTTTTATAGTATTTATCCATCATAAAATTCTGTAGGAAGTACGGGGAGTCGAATCCAGATAGTAGTGAAGGATTATTTTGCTTATATAGCCACAAAATTTGGTTTCCAGCATTGCACAAAGAGGAAGTGTCTAAGTATAAACCATGGTCCATTTTGAAGGGAGTTTACCATATTTTCTTCTTTGTTGAAGCGCACAATATAGTAGTCCTCTCCCAGATCGATTAGTGGAAACGACTCTGAAGTTTTCCAAAGCTCAATTAATTTTCTTTTCAAAACTTCGTGAAAGATTCTTTTTCCTTGTAGTTTCATTATGAGAGAGAATTTCCACAGGTAGTAAATTCTTTATTTATCTTCCGTACTAATTGGGACACTGTAGATATTGCTATGTGGAGTCTCTAATTGATTTTCATCGTTATCAGTAGTTATGTTAATTTCCATGGGTATTTGATGGGGCAATGGGGATTGGATAAATATATTATCTTTGTGTTTATCTGCCATTAATTTGTCATTGAAAGAAGAGGATTCAATTTCCATTAATTCTTGTTGAAAATTTATGTCCGGTGGTTTGAGAGGAATAGTGTTTTGGTTAGGATATTGGGATATAGTGCATATCATATCGGAAGAGTGGAGTGGTGTTTTGGTTGGATTCTGTCACGACCCTAAAACAAACCCGGTCATGATGACACCTATCGTAAAACTAGGCCAGCCGATGCAACTCCCGAATTAACCATTAATCAATAATAATTCATTTTTAAGCCTTTAATTAATCAAATGTCTCATAATGTAAGTCTAAATGAACAGTGCAGAAATAATGTACAAGCCCGACATTGGGGTGTCACAAGTCACGAGCATCTACTAAGGTCTGAATACAACAAGAGACTAAGAATGTACTAAATTCAGTCTAAGGAAGACAAGAGGGAGAAAAGCAGTGCTGCGAACGTTGGGCAGCTACCTTGCTAACTCTAATGACTCTCCCACTGAGCCATCAATACCCGCTACCGAGTTCAGAACTACCAGAATCAGCACACAAGGTGCAAGGATTAATGTGAGTATGCCAACTCAGTGAGTAATAAAAGTAAAAGCAACTGAGAGATAAGAAATCGCATAAAACACAATAAAATGCTACAAAAGGCGGTGTAAAACCAATACAATGCAATAAAATAGCGTGAACTTGTAAAACACCTCAGTTTAGTATAAGCTTCTTTAAAACACCTTTTAACAGTTAAACGAGTGAATGAAAAATAGTGAGAAAAGATAAACACATAAAATCAGCCTCTCGGGCAAAATACCAACAGAACCAGCCCATCGAGCTATCTCACAATCACTCGTATCAGCCCCTCGGGCAATAACATGGAACAACCTCAGCCCCTCGGGCTAAATCATATCACACACTGGGTACCCGCACTCACTGGGGTGTACAAACTCCGGGAGGGGCCCCTTACGGCCCAAGTGCAATATCAAGCCATCTCGTGGCATAATCAATAGGCTCCCGGCCTAATATCAAGCCACCTCGTGGCATAACAACTCGGGCCCTCGGCCTCATAATCAAAAATCAGTATAACACTGCTGCAGCGTGCAGTCCGTCCCATAATAACATCACAAAACATCAGAAATCTTTAAAATCCACTCGGGCATAGTAAAAATATGATGCTCAGCTCAGAATATCATTTAAGATGTCAAAACAGAGTAAACATGGCTGAGTTATAAAAATAGTAGAATTATAGCATGACTGAGTACAAGTATAAATTTAAAACAGTGAGGAATAGTAGTAAAAATACCCTAAGGGTCCAAAACAGTTGGCACGAGGCCTAAATATGGCATTCATCCCAAAACATGGTGATAGCAAACAACTTTCAATCAAATATGCAGTAAAACAGTCATTCGGGATGGACTAAGTCACAATACCCAATAGTGCACGACCCCACGCTTGTCATCTAGCGTGTGTGTCACCTTAAAATAGCACAACGATGTAAAATCCGGGGTTTCTACCCTCAGGACAACATTTACAATCATTACTCTCCTCAAATCGGTCCAAACTCTAGCCCGCGATGTCTTTGCCTCTCGAATCGGCCTCCAAATGCTCCAAATCTAACCAAGATCAGTATATTATCATTAAAATACACTAAAGGAACAAAACCCAAGCGAAAATAATCAAATTAACTCAAAAATCCCAAAATTGGCTCAAATCCGGCCCCTAGGCCCACGTCTCGAAATCCGATAAAAATCACAAAACTGGAAAACCCATTCGCTCAAGAGTCTACCCATATCAAATTCACCAAAATCCGCCATCAAATGGCCATCCAAATCTCCAAAATCAACTCTCCAAACCTTCCTTCGTTTTTTCCACTTTTCATCCCAAATTCCCAAATTACATGATAAGATCAAGACATAATCATGAGATTTAACCAAATTTGAGTGAAGAACACTTACCCCAATCAATCCTCTGAAAATACCTTCAAAAATCACCTCAATCCGGGCTTCATAGCTCCAAAAATACAAAAATGGCCGAAATCCTCGAAATTGAGTACTTTATAATCTGCCCAGGCATTTACCCTATGCTATCGCGGAAAAACTAATGCGATAGCGAAGCACGAAATTTTCCAGCACTTCTTTTACCCTATGCGATCACGGTCATTCCCCCGCGATCACGTAGAACAAAATTTTCCAACAGCCTTCTCCAACTCTTCCTGACAGCCTCTAGTATAATGGTCATAACTTTTGGTACAAAATCCAAATTACAATTGGTTTATATTTATGAAAACTAGACATCAAGGGCTACAACTTTCATTTTTGGATCATCATCAAATTTCTTATAGATTGTGAGATATAAGCTTCCAAAGTCTGGTCAGTGCAACAAAGATTTTACTCTATGCGATCGCGGGAAGACTTATGCGATCCAATAGCACAACTCCATTTTTCCAAATTTTCTCTATGCTAACGCGGTCAGATCTATGCTAATGCACTGGACACCCCTGAAGCCAAAAACCAGCAACTAGAAATGGCCTAGAAATGGCCCGAAACCACCCCGAAACTCACCTGAGGCCCTCGGGACCTCAACCAAACATGCCAACACATCCCATAACATAATTCAAACTTGTTCCAACCTTCGGAATGCTCAAAACAACATCAAAACATCAAATCACCCTCGGATTCAAGCCTAAGAATTCCAAAACTTCCGAATTCCGAATTCGATCAAAAAGTCTATCAAAACCTCATTTGAATGACCTGAAATTTTGCACACACGTGACAAATGACACAACAGACCTACTCTAATTTCCGGAATTCCACTCTGACTCCTATATCAAAATCTCACTATCAACCAGAAAACGCCAACATCTCAATTTCGCCAATTCAAGCCTAAACCTTTCACGGACCTCCAAAATACATTCTGATCACGCTCCTAAGTCCCAAATCACCTAACGGAGCTAACCAAATCATAAAAATTCCAATCCGAGATCATATACTAACAAGTCAAAACTTGGTCAAACCTTTCAAATTTTGCTTCAAACTGAGAATTGTTATTCCAAATTTATTCTGATTACCTTGAAAACCAAAACCGACGATTTACATAAGTCATAATACATAACACGGGACTAGTCATGCCCAAGAACTGGTGAACGAAGTGCAAAAGCTCAAAACGACCGGTCGGGTCGTTACATCCTTCAGTACTTAAACATACGTTCGTCCTCGAACGTGCCCAGAGTTGTTTCGAAAACCATAAAATCGTTGTGTAACCTTACCATGCACATACCCGGGGGTTATCCCACGTCACCTTATATCAAATAGGTCCGATAACACAATATAGTTGAAATTTCGTAATCCAACCTAGCCCATAAACCGTAAAACCACATTTCAACTTTTGAAATTAACTACAAGATCAGAATCTCACATCTATACTCCGAATAAGCCTGAACAAGCTGTAACAAAGCATACCTACAGCCTCATATGCAATTACATGATATACCACAGAGCTCAAACTCTCATAGCGATAACTTCTGATCACAGCAGTTACTCAAAACAACCAAATATCGATAATAAACCTCTTATCAAATAAAGCCTCATTCCAACACTTCCGTATACTGCCAATTATAAATAAAACATGTAGAAAGTCATAACCATTCCTCAGATCAACCATTCGTGAAGCCACTTCTCTTTTGGCAAGGACCATAGCAAATTTCTGAGCCGAACATCAATATTATCCTTCCAACACGCTGAAACTGAATCCGTTTATATTCATTGTAGATCCCAACGATCTCATCTAATCCAACACAACTACTCTAGTGATATGACACATCAATACAATCTAAAGCCACAACTCGTTCAATCCGCGCACCAATAAGCAACTATCCGAACGTACTTAAATCATGAAAAATGATTCAAATGAGAGAGATGTACCGCAAGCTCACCAGTACCACCACACACAATACTGAGAACCCGTCACACATCGTAGAAACAAAACACACGAATCTAATCCGAAGGGTAATACCTTCACATAACTTCGCTACAATGTGCGACCCAATCCAAACAATGGTCCACATGAAACACCTCAAGTAACTATGCTCAAAATCGATAACTACACGCAATTTGATGTCTAGAACCAAGCAAATCATCATAACTATGGCAAAGCAATTGACATAACATTACACAAACCCGAAAGGACACAACCGATATGCCATCCGCCGAGCAATACCCAATACTCTTCCTGCTCGAATTCCACTGAGAGACCCCAATAAAACTGTACCATATGTGCCTATAACCAACAAATCCTAACGCCTCGCAACGCGGAAAGGTAACTCATAGATCTTCCCAGATCACGAATAAGCTCAATAACAATCAAATCAACACATCCCTCAACAATACAACTCGGAATCAACCAAGCCGACTCGAGTTAGAACACACATCCATATTGGCCTACCAATGAACCCCTTATCAAGGAGTTCGTGAAACTGCTCCTTCAACTCCTTTAACCCTATCCGGCACCAAATCAATACTGAAATCAACAACCCTGTCCAGTGACATGCCCGGCAGTAGGAAACACATCCGAAAAATCCCTCACCACCGGAACTGATTCAATAGTAGGAATCTTTGCACTGGCATCCACCACGAAGGCCAAATAAGAAAGATAACCCTTCCTAGCCATCCGTTGGGTATTCAAAAAAAGAAACCACCCTACTAGGAACATAATCTGTTGAACCTCGCCACTCAATCTATGGCATTTTTGGCATAGCCAACGTCGTCGTCCTAGCGCAACAGCCCAGAATAATACAACACAGAGACAACCAGTCCATACCCAATATCACACTAAAATATAGCATACTAAGCAACAAGGATCCACTCGGGTCTCCAAACCTCCAATAGTTACCACACAAGATCGATATACGCGGTCCACAACCACGACCTAACCTATTTATGAGAACTCCCAGTCTCCAAATCCATACAGCACGTGAATCACCATATCCGATCCCAACTCCACCGTCTGAATATACAACACACCTCTAATATTCAATCATCCCACGGGAGGTACTCCTATAATTCTTTTGTGCCACCAAGCAAACTCGAATATCAACAGTTGATCCAACAAGAGAGTGCCGCAATACTAATAAAGTATTCTCAACTCAAACACCTGCCCTTTCTAAATTATATACCCTCATCAAGCCACACCAATTAGTGATCTCATTTATCTAGTCATCTAAAAACTGTCCATGCTACCTAAGAATTTGTGACCTTCCTTTCAAAACTGAACTGTGACCTTACACATGCAAATCTCAATCCTACACAATATACCGCATATACCATACCATCCTAGGATAAACATGAGAACTTCATATTCATTCCGAGCCATAAGCAACTATGTACTCAACTAGCCAAGAACTTTCCATTGATCCCATCTAGAAGAAAATCACTACACATTCCACGCTCCTCACGCTTGTAGAAAATATACATCTCTAACCGTGGTAGAAACCATCAAGAGCTCTCCGAATTCCATTTGCACAAAACTAAATGATCAGGATTGAATCCTTCTAACTCAACCGAGCTACGCAAGCCACTAAAACCCAGGAGCATTGCCGCGAAACACTTGTAGAAACTCATTACCTCGTAAGCACCCAAAGAACTAGCCATATCCTTACCATGCCGATCTGGCCTACTACCAAGCTATCTCATCTATCCAAGTTCCTTCTAATTTACCTTCAACTTGATACTTCTTCTTGCTGTAACACCACAATTCCTCAACCCATACTCACCACACGAGACCCAAGCATAAAACCACACCGTCTAAGACTCATAAGCCACCGGATTCTTAAATATTCCCAAAAGCACCACATTCAAAATACTTACCCCGAATAGACTTCCTGTGAATCCAAAGCCATTACATTTACCTTCCTGATACTGCTATATAGAATCCCTTAATGATATAGAAATACCACGAGTCCTGACACCCTCCAATGCAAACCTCAGTTTCTAGCCAATTATACAACTTGAAAATCTCTAATTATTACATGTAAAATTTTAAACCCATTAAAATCATTCTCAAGAGTCATCCACTCTACTCAAACCGTAATTAGACCGATCAAACAGACCGAATGACCTGTGCTCCATTAGCACGCTGACACCGCAGAATGTAACCTCACCTACAACCAAGCAATTTCCAAATCTATGCACCGTACATCCTTTACCAATAACAACTCAAGTCATTCCATGATTCTCATACACCAATAAAGCATAACATAACCTTTATTGAAATTTCTTTTACTCAAGCCATCCTCGGTCTCAACCTCCGTAAGTCATAACTGACTCACACATACGCCTCAGACTGGGACCAAAATAACACATAACTGTGCAATCAACTATTCAATAGCAGACTCCCCCACTTGGCTCAAATCCATAGATCAAAACACATAATAACTCATAATGCATATACTCTATTATTACCATAATATCATAGTAAGATTAAACTCAATCCTTCATAAGCTCGTGAAACACAGACCATCTAGTACTTTAAATCTTCTACAAATCTCGCATTCACCCTTATAATGGTCAAGCCCACTCTCTTAGGCGACCCAAATTCAAATTGCAACGCATATATTTCCCTGGTAACAGAGATCTTTCAATACACGACATAAAGGATCACGCAAACTTCAGATCAATTCGTAAGAGATAGCCCACCTGCCTCGCCTCAACTAACATCTCCTTATACCCTTTCGTTGTCATAAACATTACACAGTTACTTAATCTTCCTAAGTCTGAACTCATATCACAATGCGAAATCCACTTCACTTCCCAACTAGGCAATATGAAAAAGTTCTCCAACACACCCACAACTCGGGCTAAACACCAAATCACGATGGAAACCAAGCACCAGATAGTTCTTACCATCCCCCAAGCAGACCCTTCTTGAATCGTTCAAATCATATGCACACATCTCACATTCACATCATACTTATCACGTAGCTATCCAGTCATCACTCCCACTAATAGGGACACTATCGGACATATAAATCTAAAAGTACGTGCTCACACAATCAACGCCTCAGTGCTCAAGCTATAGGCAAAACTCGGCCTCAAGTTCTCCAGACTGGCCCAACATTAACACACAGAGATCGCATCTCACTCCTCGATAAGGGAATCACAAGCCGTCGGTGCATATCCGATACTGTGCGCTCATGCGCGCATATGAACGCATAGAAGGTATTCAGAGAGTTACATTTCAAGCTGAATCAAGGACGCACGATAAGAATTCAAGAATGTGAAGTTTTTCCTAAAGGTTCAGCAGCCTCTCAAGGATAAATACAGATGTCTCCGTACCGATCTGTGAGACTCTACTAAACCTGCTCATGACTCGTGAGACCTATGTAACCTAGGCTCTGATACCAACTTGTCACGACCCTAAAACCGACCTAGTCGTGATGGCACCTATCGTGAAACTAGGCTAGCCGACACAACTCCCGAATTAACCATTACTCAATAATAGTTCATTTTAAGCCTTTAATTAATCAATGTCTCATAATGTAAGCCTAAATAAACAGTACGAAAATAATATACAAGCCCGACATCGGGGTGTCACAAGTCACGAGCATCTACTAAGGTCTGAATACAACAAGAGTGTAAGAATGTACTAAATACAGTCTAAGGAAGACAAGAGGGAGAAAAGTAGTGTTGCGAACGTCGGACAGTTACCTTGCTAACTCCAATGACTCTAACACTGAGCCATCAACACCCGCTACCGGGTTCAGAACAAGGTACAAGGAGTAATGTGAGTATGCCAACTCAGAGAGTAATAAAAGTAAAAGTAGCTGAGAGATAAGAAATCGTGTAAAACACAGCAAAATGCTACAAGAGGCGGTGTAAAACCAATACAATGCAATAAAAGAATGAGAACTTGTAAAACACTTCAGTTTAGTATAAGCTTCTTTAAAACATCTTTTAATAGTTAAACGAGTGAATGAAAAATAGTGAGAAAAGATAAACACATAAAATCAGCCCCTCGGGCAAAATACCAATAGAACCAGCCCCTCGGGCTATCTTATAATCACTCGTATCAGCCCCTCCGGTAATAACATGGAACAACCTCAGTCCCTCGGGCTAAATCACATCACACACTGGGTACCCGCGCTCACTGGGGGTGTACAGACTCTAGGAGGAGCCCCTTGCGGCCCAAGCGCAATATCAAGCCATCTCGTGGCATAATCAATAGGCTCTCGGCCTCATATCAAGCCACCTCATGGCATAACAACTCAGGACCTCGACCTCATAATCATAAATCAGTACAACACTACTACGGCGTGCAGCCCGATCCCATAATAACCTCACAATACAGGCCCTCAGCCCTACTCAATCAGAAATCTCTAAAAGCCACTCGGGCACAGTAACCCCACCTCCTTTTTGCGCGCCCGCCCCCGAAGGGTAGAATGCGCGAGGGAGTTTTTCCAATTTAAATGACAATATTCGAAATGGGATTATTTATTTAATTCAGAGTCGCCACTTGGGAAAGGTTTGGTTTTTGGTGTCCCAAGTCACCGGTTTATCTTGAATCCCAAATCGAGGAAATTTTCGACTTTTCCAAATGAAGTCTGCGAACCAGAAATTCTAAGTAAGGAATTCTGTTGACCCGAGGGAAGGTGTTAGGCACCCTCGAATCCCGTGGTTCTAGCACGGTCGCTTAAATTGTTATAATGGCTAAATATCTGATTTAAATACATGTTGTGACTTATGTGCTTTTATTAAGTTTAAACCGCTTTTATTATTATCATTTATTTTTATAGAATTGCAACGTCGTGAAAATGCATCTCGAACCACATCACAATCAATGCACCCGTAGTTATCAATATATTTCGACTCTGTTGAGATTTGGATTCGGGTCACATCAATGTGCACCCGAGTTTAAGAATATAGTTTAATTAACCCGCGCCTAAAGAGTCTAACGCGTTATTTTTTTTTTTTGAGAAGTCCATGAAATTCACTAACCGGCCTGTCCTGAATTCTAAGTATTTATTATGGCTAGTTATTGAGGACCCTGCAATTTTGCGTTTTTATTTGGCGAGGCTCGTCTCTATTTTAGAAAGGATATCCTAAAGTGGCTACATTTCTAATGCGTTTGTCTCTAAAACTAGAAGAAAAAGGTACATGCTAATTTAATTATATGCTTTGGCCTAATCCGGATTCTTATGATTAATTATTTACAAAGTTGAGAAAACATTATACTTCAATGGAAAAATGCTTTAATTTGACAAAGAAATCACATACGAGCTAACGAAATACAACACTTAATCCGAACAAACATCTTTAAGTCGAATTTAGATTAACTTGCTTAAACAGGGGTTAATAGAATTCCTTATTAAAGAATGTTACCGATGATATTCAAAACTAGTCCTATAAACTGCCTAAAGAAATCGAAACTGGGTGATTCAAAACTGTATTATATTTGGCTAGATTTAACAGCCATTTGCCCCTACTTATTCAAAGCATGCTGAAAGAGTGAATTTAATTTTAACAATCGCACTAAATAGTTCACATTCCATGAGTTATATTTACATCTTGTATGCTACTAAACGAATCAAATACCACAGTTTCAAATCAACATAAACATTAATTAAGTACAAAATTACTAATGTATTCTCTATTAGGCTACAAATTAAAGGATTTATACAACTTTAACAATATTCGCAAAGCTATAAGTAAGGCAATAGATGATTGAAAATTCTTCAGATCTTTCGATTCAACTTTCATTGCGACATCAGTTACATCAGACAGATTCGAAGTGTGTACCTGAGGAGATGCTTACAATGAAATAAGCAGGGGAGTCAGTTGAGCAGCAATGTAAACGAAACAGCGGCAGTAACAGATGAACAACAGCAGGACCAATTCCAATGCAAGATGCAATTATAGACAAGGGAAGAGGCAGCAAAATGACAGCAATAAACAGGGGAGCAGGATCAGGACTCAGACAAACCAACTCCAAGAGAATCAACCAATGCAAACCAACCAATAAACTCAGCTGATACTTAAAAGAAAACAGAACTGACTGAACATGTTCAACAAACTGGGAATCGAACAAACAGCAAGAAAAAGAAAGCAGTTTCTGCTTTCTGTGTATCCCTCTCCCTATCTCCTTTCTTTTCAAAATCCAATATCAGTCTGCAGTTTTGAGATTATACTTGAGTTATTAGAAAGAAACCTTTTCCAATTTTTACTATTCTTCCAGAACATCCAGTTCCCCAAAATTCAGTCTGAGTTCTCCCTCCCTAATATCAGATGTATTAATGTTTATATATTATCCAATCTCCTCTGAGTTTTATGTGTGTCCCCTCTTTTATAACCTAAATTCAACCCTTTAACAGCCCGTTAGACAATCAGCACACCCCTCCCATGTTCTCTCCTATTTTTAGATTCCACTTAGCTAATTAAGTATAAACAAACCCCATGATATTCCCTGGCAGACTTACTTTTGAGTAATGTTTATCATTTCTGAAACTAAAGTAGAGTATGGGCAGCAGAATTAGTCTGACAGCATATGCTGTCAAACTATTTTAATCAAAAAGGGGCTTTTGTGCACATGTTGTGCCACAATGCCCATGCCCTCCAATTCAGACTGTAACTAACAATCTGACCCTTTTATTTCTGATCCAAATTGACAATTATAAGCAGCTACACTCAGTTTCTAATAGATTCAGGCAATGCTTAACAGAAGCAGGTCAATTTGTTATTGATCAGACAGCTGAAACTAATTGACGACACATGTCGACTCGACTATATTAATCATAACATGTACAATTGTAGCCAAAATCAGATGTCTAATAGTATCGAACACATGACTCGAGTCATACTGACCCAACAGAATTGTACTCGAGGAATCAGTTAATCAGTCAAATTTGAAATTCAGCTAATTGCACAGCACATACATACATACATATTATCAGTGAATAAAAGAAGGCCTTTAATCAAACACATAGGTTCAGGAAAGGTGGACAGGATACATTTGGTAAAATTCAAAACACAAATTACACAAAACATGAACAGCCCTTTAAACAACACATGGACTAAATAAAGAAAAAGGAAAACAAAAACTCACCTAAAATCCCGAAAAATCAAAAGTCTTATCTTGGATTCGAACAGACCCTTCTCAGGGTTGAACGGACTTTAATCGAAGTGTTTCTAAAATGAGAAACACTTCGATTAAGGTCCATTAGACCCCAATCTCTTGGTTTGAACAGGCACGTAACAGGCACGGGGAAACCTAGGGTTCTAGAGGGCAGATTTGGGTTTTGGGCTTTCTTGGTTAGATTCGGACCAAACCAAGCATGGTTTGGTCACGAGGGGGTCCGGGGACTATCTGGTATGAAACTGGGGTGCATCGGTGTAGATCGAGTTTTGCTCGAATCTTCAAATGAATATTCGAGAACCTAGGGGATGATTCGAACTAAACGGCCAACAGATCAATGTTCAGGGTGGTGAGGGGGTTCTATGGTGTTCAGGTGGAGGTTACCGGCATTCATGCCGCCGGGTTTCTGGTGAAGGGAGATGGGGGAGGCTCTAGGGTTCCGGGGTTCTTGTGAAGATGATGAAAGTTGGGGTATTGGATAGGGGGGCAGGGTACGAGTGGGAGTTTATATATGGAGTGGATGAATGGATCCTGGCCCTCGGATGAGACACGATGAAGGGCCAGGATCCTTCAACTAATAGGAAACGGTGTCGTTTCAAAACTAGAGGGGGTTGGGTCGGTCCGGGTGGAATGGGTCGGGTTCATCAGTGGGTTATGGGGAAGTGATCTTGACCGTTGATCAATCTGAGATCAACGGCCCAGATCAGACTGGATTAAAACGGCGTCATTTGGACGTTCTTGAAGTAGGCTGGTCTGGACCGGGGCAAGCACGGGTTTTGGGCTGAGTTGTTTGGGCCAATTTGTTTAAAATTGGACTGGCCCAAGTCCGAGAATTCTTTCTTCTCTTTTATTTTTATTATTTTTTATTTTTTTTTGAATTAATTTATCAAATAATACCATATAAAACCATAAACAACATTTTACATACAATTGACATTAATTATACTAACATCATTTCACGCGGATAAAATGTTAAAAGTAGGCAAAATTAAACACGGCAACAAATCAGGACAAAAGAAAAAATGCGTATTTTTGTAATTTTCCATCTAACAAACGGGTCATGGTTTAAATTACGCATGACACATACATTTTTAATTCTTTTGGAGCGATTGTCGCGTAAAACAAAAATCACGTGCTCACAGCTGCCCCTCTTTGTTCGGAAACACGAAGAGTTTTCGTGCAAAGATAAAGTGAGCGGATATGAGCGATTTTTGCCTATGGACTACTCCGTGTGAAGCATGTTTTTGAAAGATCTGACCGAATCTTTGCTTCAAAGATTTCCTACATATCCTGGGCTAAACAGGAATCAGGTCAATGTAGTTCAGGAAGCTTCGGTAGCTGGGACTACCATGGGATTGCAATACTTGCTGTTACTGCTATTGCTGTTGTCACTGCTGCGTCACTGACCGCCTTATTACAACCAAAGGAAAATTGGAACTGAACTAACTACTTATATGCATGTCAACTGCGAGTTACAAGATTCCTATCTATGATTCTTTTGCGACTTGATCTTGGGTCTTAGCTGATTGTGCTTGGAGACTTTGATCCGAATCTTGATGCTTGCGAGTTGCGGCGACTTGTTCAATCTTTGGGATACTGAGTGAAACGCGACTGGCAGAGTTCAGGACCTTAATTAAATGTTGGAGTCGATCCGCCTTCCATTTACTCTGATATCTAGAGACATCTTCTTTTTGTCTTTTTCTTCATTGATTCTGAGTTAAGACTCATCTCGTGGGTCATTTCGATCCGTGTGGCTCGAGGTTAGACCTGCGGGAGAAAACAAACAAACGAACGAAATTTTCTGCCCCAGTTTCACTAGGAAAATTTCGTGAATTATTCGCCAGGAAGTTCATAAAATTGATGAAGGAAGATAAAAATGCTCAGTTCAGGGTTGGAGCCCTAATACCAACTAGTTGGGAGAAGTTCAGTTTTAGAGTTGAAACTCTAATACTGACCAACTGGGGAAAAGTTCAGTTTAGGGTTTAAAACCCTAATGCTGACTGAAGGAAAAGTTCAGTTTAGGGTTTAAAACCCTAATGCTGGCTGAATGGAAAAAAGTTCAGTTTAAGGTTTAAAACCCTAATGCTGACTAAAAGGAAAAATTCAGTTTAGGGTTTAAAACCCTAATGCTGATTGCATGGAAAAGCTCAGTTTAGGGTTTAAAACCCTAATGCTGGCTGAATGGAAAAAAGTTCAGTTTAGGGTTTAAAACCCTAATGCTGACTAAAGGAAAAATTCAGTTTAGGGTTTAAAACCCTAATGCTGATTGCATGGAAAAGCTCAGTTTAGGGTTTAAAACCCTAATGCTGGCTGAATGGAAAAAAGTTCAGTTTAGGGTTTAAAACCCTAATGCTGACTAAAGGAAAAATTCAGTTTAGGGTTTAAAACCCTAATGCTGATTGCATGGAAAAGCTCAATTTAGGGTTTAAAACCCTAATGCTGGCTGAATGGAAAAAAGTTCAGTTTAGGGTTTAAAACCCTAATGCTGACTAAAGGAAAAATTCAGTTTAGGGTTTAAAACCCTAATGCTGATTGCATGGAAAAGCTCAATTTAGGGTTTAAAACCCTAATGCTGGCTGAATGGAAAAAAGTTCAGTTTAGGGTTTAAAACCCTAATGCTGACTAAAGGAAAAATTCAGTTTAGGGTTTAAAACCCTAATGCTGATTGCATGGAAAAGCTCAGTTTAGGGTTTAAAACCCTAATGCTGGCTTAATGGAAAAAAGTTCAGTTTAGGGTTTAAAACCCTAATACTGACTAAAGGAAAAATTCAGTTTAGGGTTTAAAACCCTAATGCTGATTGCATGGAAAAGCTCAGTTTAGGGTTTAAAACCCTAATGCTGGCTGAATGGAAAAAGTTCAGTTTAGGGTTTAAAACCCTAATGCTGACTAAAGGAAAAATTCAGTCTAGGGTTTAAAACCCTAATGCTGATTGCATGGAAAAGCTCAGTTTAGGGTTTAAAACCCTAGTGCTGGCTGAATGGAAAAAAGTTCAGTTTAGGGTTTAAAACCATAATGCTGACTAAAGGAAAAATTCAGTTTAGGGTATAAAACCCTAATGCTGATTGCATGGAAAAGCTCAGTTTAGGGTTTAAAACCCTAATGCTGGCTGAATGGAAAAAAGTTCAGTTTAGGGTTTAAAACCCTAATGCTGACTAAAGGAAAAATTCAGTTTAGGGTTTAAAACCCTAATGCTGATTGCATGGAAAAGCTCAGTTTAGGGTTTAAAACCCTAATGCTGGCTGAATGGAAAAAAGTTCAGTTTAGGGTTTAAAACCCTAATGCTGACTAAAGGAAAAATTCAGTTTAGGGTTTAAAACTCTAATGCTGATTGCATGGAAAAGCTCAGTTTAGGGTTTAAAACCCTAATGCTGGCTGAATGGAAAAAAGTTCAGTTTAGGGTTTAAAACCCTAATGCTGATTAAAGGAAAAATTCAGTTTAGGGTTTAAAACCCTAATGCTGATTGCATGGAAAAGCTCAGTTTAGGGATTAAAACCCTAATGCTGGCTGAATGGAAAAAAGTTCAGTTTAGGGTTTAAAACCCTAATGCTGACTAAAGGAAAAATTCAGTTTAGGGTTTAAAACCCTAATGCTGATTGCATGGAAAAGCTTAATTTAGGGTTTAAAACCCTAATGCTGGCTTAATGGAAAAAAGTTCAGTTTAGGGTTTAAAACCCTAATACTGACTAAAGGAAAAATTCAGTTTAGGGTTTAAAACCCTAATGCTGATTGCATGGAAAAGCTCAGTTTAGGGTTTAAAACCCTAATGCTGGCTGAATGGAAAAAAGTTCAGTTTAGGGTTTAAAACCCTAATGCTGACTAAAGGAAAAATTCAGTTTAGGGTTTAAAACCCTAATGCTGATTGCATGGAAAAGCTCAGTTTAGGGTTTAAAACCCTAATGCTGGCTGAATGGAAAAAAGTTCAGTTTAGGGTTTAAAACCCTAATGCTGACTAAAGGAAAAATTCAGTTTAGGGTTTAAAACCCTAATGCTGATTGCACGGAAAAGCTCAGTTTAGGGTTTAAAACCCTAATGCTGGCTGAATGGAAAAAAGTTCAGTTTAGGGTTTAAAACCCTAATGCTGATTAAAGGAAAAATTCAGTTTAGGGTTTAAAACCCTAATGCTGATTGCATGGAAAAGCTCAGTTTAGGAATTAAAACCCTAATGCTGGCTGAATGGAAAAAAGTTCAGTTTAGGGTTTAAAACCATAATGCTGAATAAAGGAAAAATTCAGTTTAGGGTTTAAAACCCTAATGCTGATTGCATGGAAAAGCTCAGTTTAGGGTTTAAAACCCTAATGCTGGCTGAATGGAAAAAAGTTCAGTTTAGGGTTTAAAACCCTAATGCTGACTAAAGGAAAAATTCAGTTTAGGGTTTAAAACCCTAATGCTGATTGCATGGAAAAGCTCAGTTTAGGGTTTAAAACCCTAATGCTGGCTGAATGGAAAAAGTTCAGTTTAGGGTTTAAAACCCTAATGCTGACTAAAGGAAAAATTCAGTCTAGGGTTTAAAACCCTAATGTTGATTGCATGGAAAAGCTCAATTTAGGGTTTAAAACCCTAGTGCTGGCTGAATGGAAAAAAGTTCAGTTTAGGGTTTAAAACCCTAATGCTGACTAAAGAAAAAATTCAGTTTAGGGTTTAAAACCCTAATGCTGATTGCATGGAAAAGTTCAGTTTAGGGTTTAAAACCCTAGTGCTGGCTGAATGGAAAAAAGTTCAGTTTAGGGTTTAAAACCCTAATGCTGACTAAAGGAAAAATTCAGTTTAGGGTTTAAAACCCTAATGCTTATTGCATGGAAAAGCTCAGTTTAGGGTTTAAAACCCTAGTGCTGGCTGAATGGAAAAAAGTTCAGTTTAGGATTTAAAACCCTAATGCTGACTAAAGGAATAATTCAGTTTAGGGTTTAAAACCCTAATGCTGATTGCATGGAAAAGCTCAGTTTAGGGTTTAAAACCCTAATGCTGGCTGAATGGAAAAGTTCAGTTTAGGGTTTAAAACCCTAATGCTGACTAAAGGAAAAATTCAGTTTAGGGTTTAAAACCCTAATGCTGATTGCATGGAAAAGCTCAGTTTAGGGTTTAAAACCCTAATGCTGGCTGAATGGAAAAAAGTTCAGTTTAGGGTTTAAAACACTAATGCTGACTAAAGGAAAAATTCAGTTTAGGGTTTAAAACCCTAATGCTGATTGCATGGAAAAGCTCAGTTTAGGGTTTAAAACCCTAATGCTGGCTGAATGGAAAAAGTTCAGTTTAGGGTTTAAAACCCTATTGCTGATTAAAGGAAAAATTCAGTTTAGGGTTTAAAACCCTAATGCTGATTGCATGGAAAAGCTCAATTTAGGGTTTAAAACCCTAATGCTGACTGAATGGAAAAAGTTCAGTTTAGGGTTTAAAACCCTAATGCTGACTAAAGGAAAAATTCAGTTTAGGGTTTAAAACCCTAATGCTGATTGCATGGAAAAGCTCAGTTTAGGGTTTAAAACCCTAGTGCTGGCTGAATGGAAAAAAGTTCAGTTTAGGGTTTAAAACCCTAATGCTGACTAAAGGAAAAATTCAGTTTAGGGTTTAAAACCCTAATGCTGATTGCATGGAAAAGCTCAGTTTAGGGTTTAAAACCCTAATGCTGGCTGAATGGAAAAAAGTTCAGTTTAGGGTTTAAAACCCTAATGCTGACTAAAGGAAAAATTCAGTTTAGGGTTTAAAACCCTAATGCTGATTGCACGGAAAAGCTCAGTTTAGGGTTTAAAACCCTAATGCTGGCTGAATGGAAAAAAGTTCAGTTTAGGGTTTAAAACCCTAATGCTGATTAAAGGAAAAATTCAGTTTAGGGTTTAAAACCCTAATGCTGATTGCATGGAAAAGCTCAGTTTAGGGTTTAAAACCCTAATGCTGGCTGAATGGAAAAAAGTTCAGTTTAGGGTTTAAAACCCTAATGCTGACTAAAGGAAAAATTCAGTTTAGGGTATAAAACCCTAATGCTGATTGCATGGAAAAGCTCAGTTTAGGGTTTAAAACCCTAGTGCTGGCTGAATGGAAAAAAGTTCAGTTTAGGGTTTAAAACCATAATGCTGACTAAAGGAAAAATTCAGTCTAGGGTTTAAAACCCTAATGCTGATTGCATGGAAAAGCTCAGTTTAGGGTTTAAAACCCTAGTGCTGGCTGAATGGAAAAAAAGTTCAGTTTAGGGTTTAAAACCCTAATGCTGACTAAAGAAAAAATTCAGTTTAGGGTTTAAAACCCTAATGCTGATTGCATGGAAAAGTTCAGTTTAGGGTTTAAAACCCTAGTGCTGGCTGAATGGAAAAAAGTTCAGTTTAGGGTTTAAAACCCTAGTGCTGACTAAAGGAAAAATTCAGTTTAGGGTTTAAAACCCTAATGCTTATTGCATGGAAAAGCTCAGTTTAGGGTTTAAAACCCTAGTGCTGGCTGAATGGAAAAAAGTTCAGTTTAGGGTTTAAAACCCTAATGTTGACTAAAGGAATAATTCAGTTTAGGGTTTAAAACCCTAATGCTGATTGCATGGAAAAGCTCAGTTTAGGGTTTAAAACCCTAATGCTGACTAAAGGAAAAATTCAGTCTAGGGTTTAAAACCCTAATGCTGATTGCATGGAAAAGCTCAGTTTAGGGTTTAAAACCCTAGTGCTGGCTGAATGGAAAAAAGTTCAGTTTAGGGTTTAAAACCCTAATGCTGACTAAAGGAAAAATTCAGTTTAGGGTTTAAAACCCTAATGCTGATTGCATGGAAAAGCTCAGTTTAGGGTTTAAAACCCTAATGCTGGCTGAATGGAAAAAAGTTCAGTTTAGGGTTTAAAACCCTAATGCTGACTAAAGGAAAAATTCAGTTTAGGGTTTAAAACCCTAATGCTGATTGCATGGAAAAGCTCAGTTTAGGGTTTAAAACCCTAATGCTGGCTGAATGGAAAAAAGTTCAGTTTAGGGTTTAAAACCCTAATGCTGACTAAAGGAAAAATTCAGTTTAGGGTTTAAAACTCTAATGCTGATTGCATGGAAAAGCTCAGTTTAGGGTTTAAAACCCTAATGCTGGCTGAATGGAAAAAAGTTCAGTTTAGGGTTTAAAACCCTAATGCTGATTAAAGGAAAAATTCAGTTTAGGGTTTAAAACCCTAATGCTGATTGCATGGAAAAGCTCAGTTTAGGGATTAAAACCCTAATGCTGGCTGAATGGAAAAAAGTTCAGTTTAGGGTTTAAAACCCTAATGCTGACTAAAGGAAAAATTCAGTTTAGGGTTTAAAACCCTAATGCTGATTGCATGGAAAAGCTTAATTTAGGGTTTAAAACCCTAATGCTGGCTTAATGGAAAAAAGTTCAGTTTAGGGTTTAAAACCCTAATACTGACTAAAGGAAAAATTCAGTTTAGGGTTTAAAACCCTAATGCTGATTGCATGGAAAAGCTCAGTTTAGGGTTTAAAACCCTAATGCTGGCTGAATGGAAAAAAGTTCAGTTTAGGGTTTAAAACCCTAATGCTGACTAAAGGAAAAATTCAGTTTAGGGTTTAAAACCCTAATGCTGATTGCATGGAAAAGCTCAGTTTAGGGTTTAAAACCCTAATGCTGGCTGAATGGAAAAAAGTTCAGTTTAGGGTTTAAAACCCTAATGCTGACTAAAGGAAAAATTCAGTTTAGGGTTTAAAACCCTAATGCTGATTGCACGGAAAAGCTCAGTTTAGGGTTTAAAACCCTAATGCTGGCTGAATGGAAAAAAGTTCAGTTTAGGGTTTAAAACCCTAATGCTGATTAAAGGAAAAATTCAGTTTAGGGTTTAAAACCCTAATGCTGATTGCATGGAAAAGCTCAGTTTAGGAATTAAAACCCTAATGCTGGCTGAATGGAAAAAAGTTCAGTTTAGGGTTTAAAACCATAATGCTGAATAAAGGAAAAATTCAGTTTAGGGTTTAAAACCCTAATGCTGATTGCATGGAAAAGCTCAGTTTAGGGTTTAAAACCCTAATGCTGGCTGAATGGAAAAAAGTTCAGTTTAGGGTTTAAAACCCTAATGCTGACTAAAGGAAAAATTCAGTTTAGGGTTTAAAACCCTAATGCTGATTGCATGGAAAAGCTCAGTTTAGGGTTTAAAACCCTAATGCTGGCTGAATGGAAAAAGTTCAGTTTAGGGTTTAAAACCCTAATGCTGACTAAAGGAAAAATTCAGTCTAGGGTTTAAAACCCTAATGTTGATTGCATGGAAAAGCTCAATTTAGGGTTTAAAACCCTAGTGCTGGCTGAATGGAAAAAAGTTCAGTTTAGGGTTTAAAACCCTAATGCTGACTAAAGAAAAAATTCAGTTTAGGGTTTAAAACCCTAATGCTGATTGCATGGAAAAGTTCAGTTTAGGGTTTAAAACCCTAGTGCTGGCTGAATGGAAAAAAGTTCAGTTTAGGGTTTAAAACCCTAATGCTGACTAAAGGAAAAATTCAGTTTAGGGTTTAAAACCCTAATGCTTATTGCATGGAAAAGCTCAGTTTAGGGTTTAAAACCCTAGTGCTGGCTGAATGGAAAAAAGTTCAGTTTAGGATTTAAAACCCTAATGCTGACTAAAGGAATAATTCAGTTTAGGGTTTAAAACCCTAATGCTGATTGCATGGAAAAGCTCAGTTTAGGGTTTAAAACCCTAATGCTGGCTGAATGGAAAAGTTCAGTTTAGGGTTTAAAACCCTAATGCTGACTAAAGAAAAAATTCAGTTTAGGGTTTAAAACCCTAATGCTGATTGCATGGAAAAGCTCAGTTTAGGGTTTAAAACCCTAATGCTGGCTGAATGGAAAAAAGTTCAGTTTAGGGTTTAAAACCCTAATGCTGACTAAAGGAAAAATTCAGTTTAGGGTTTAAAACCCTATTGCTGATTGCATGGAAAAGCTCAGTTTAGGGTTTAAAACCCTAATGCTGGCTGATGGAAAAAAGTTCAGTTTAGGGTTTAAAACCCTATTGCTGATTAAAGGAAAAATTCAGTTTAGGGTTTAAAACCCTAATGCTGATTGCATGGAAAAGCTCAATTTAGGGTTTAAAACCCTAATGCTGACTGAATGGAAAAAGTTCAGTTTAGGGTTTAAAACCCTAATGCTGACTAAAGGAAAAATTCAGTTTAGGGTTTAAAACCCTAATGCTGATTGCATGGAAAAGCTCAGTTTAGGGTTTAAAACCCTAGTGCTGGCTGAATGGAAAAAAGTTCAGTTTAGGGTTTAAAACCCTAATGCTGACTAAAGGAAAAATTCAGTTTAGGGTTTAAAACCCTAATGCTGATTGCATGGAAAAGCTCAGTTTAGGGTTTAAAACCCTAATGCTGGCTGAATGGAAAAAAGTTCAGTTTAGGGTTTAAAACCCTAATGCTGACTAAAGGAAAAATTCAGTTTAGGGTTTAAAACCCTAA
This sequence comes from Nicotiana sylvestris, assembly GCF_000393655.2. Taxonomy (NCBI): domain Eukaryota; kingdom Viridiplantae; phylum Streptophyta; class Magnoliopsida; order Solanales; family Solanaceae; genus Nicotiana; species Nicotiana sylvestris. Next base: position 9,354,698 of record NC_091059.1, read on the forward strand.
TGCTGATTGCACGGAAAAGCTCAGTTTAGGGTTTAAAACCCTAATGCTGGCTGAATGGAAAAAAGTTCAGTTTAGGGTTTAAAACCCTAATGCTGATTAAAGGAAAAATTCAGTTTAGGGTTTAAAACCCTAATGCTGATTGCATGGAAAAGCTCAGTTTAGGGTTTAAAACCCTAATGCTGGCTGAATGGAAAAAAGTTCAGTTTAGGGTTTAAAACCCTAATGCTGACTAAAGGAAAAATTCAGTTTAGGGTATAAAACCCTAATGCTGATTGCATGGAAAAGCTCAGTTTAGGGTTTAAAACCCTAATGCTGGCTGAATGGAAAAAAGTTTAGTTTAGGGTTTAAAACCCTAATGCTGACTAAAGGAAAAATTCAGTTTAGGGTTTAAAACCCTAATGCTGATTGCATGGAAAAGCTCAGTTTAGGGTTTAAAACCCTAATGCTGGCTGAATGGAAAAAGTTCAGTTTAGGGTTTAAAACCCTAATGCTGACTAAAGGAAAAATTCAGTCTAGGGTTTAAAACCCTAATGCTTATTGCATGGAAAAGCTCAGTTTAGGGTTTAAAACCCTAGTGCTGGCTGAATGGAAAAAAAGTTCAGTTTAGGGTTTAAAACCCTAATGCTGACTAAAGAAAAAATTCAGTTTAGGGTTTAAAACCCTAATGCTGATTGCATGGAAAAGTTCAGTTTAGGGTTTAAAACCCTAGTGCTGGCTGAATGGAAAAAAGTTCAGTTTAGGGTTTAAAACCCTAGTGCTGACTAAAGGAAAAATTCAGTTTAGGGTTTAAAACCCTAATGCTTATTGCATGGAAAAGCTCAGTTTAGGGTTTAAAACCCTAGTGCTGGCTGAATGGAAAAAAGTTCAGTTTAGGGTTTAAAACCCTAATGTTGACTAAAGGAATAATTCAGTTTAGGGTTTAAAACCCTAATGCTGATTGCATGGAAAAGCTCAGTTTAGGGTTTAAAACCCTAATGCTGACTAAAGGAAAAATTCAGTTTAGGGTTTAAAACCCTAATGCTGATTGCATGGAAAAGCTCAGTTTAGGGTTTAAAACCCTAATGCTGGCTGAATGGAAAAAAGTTCAGTTTAGGGTTTAAAACCCTAATGCTGACTAAAGGAAAAATTCAGTTTAGGGTTTAAAACCCTAATGCTGATTGCATGGAAAAGCTCAGTTTAGGGTTTAAAACCCTAATGCTGGCTGAATGGAAAAAAGTTCAGTTTAGGGTTTAAAACCCTAATGCTGACTAAAGGAAAAATTCAGTTTAGGGTTTAAAACCCTAATGCTGATTGCATGGAAAAGCTCAGTTTAGGGTTTAAAACCCTAATGCTGGCTGAATGGATAAAAGTTAAGTTTAGGGTTTAAAACCCTAATGCTGACTAAAGGAAAAATTCAGTTTAGGGTTTAAAACCCTAATGCTGATTGCATGGAAAAGCTCAGTTTAGGGTTTATAACCCTAGTGCTGGCTGAATGGAAAAAAGTTCAGTTTAGGGTTTAAAACCCTAATGCTGACTAAAGAAAAAATTCAGTTTAGGGTTTAAAACCCTAATGCTAATTGCATGGAAAAGTTCAGTTTAGGGTTTAAAACCCTAGTGCTGGCTGAATGGAAAAAAGTTCAGTTTAGGGTTTAAAACCCTAATGCTGACTAAAAGAAAAATTCAGTTTAGGGTTTAAAACCCTAATGCTTATTGCATGGAAAAGCTCAGTTTAGGGTTTAAAACCCTAGTGCTGGCTGAATGGAAAAAAGTTCAGTTTAGGATTTAAAACCCTAATGCTGACTAAAGGAAAAATTCAGTTTAGGGTTTAAAACCCTAATGCTGATTGCATGGAAAAGCTCAGTTTAGGGTTTAAAACCCTAATGCTGGCTGAATGGAAAAAGTTCAGTTTAGGGTTTAAAACCCTAATGCTGACTAAAGGAAAAATTCAGTCTAGGGTTTAAAACCCTAATGCTGATTGCATGGAAAAGCTCAGTTTAGGGTTTAAAACCCTAGTGCTGGCTGAATGGAAAAAAGTTCAGTTTAGGGTTTAAAACCATAATGCTGACTAAAGGAAAAATTCAGTTTAGGGTATAAAACCCTAATGCTGATTGCATGGAAAAGCTCAGTTTAGGATTTAAAACCCTAGTGCTGGCTGAATGGATAAAAGTTCAATTTAGGGTTTAAAACCCTAATGCTGACTAAAGGAAAAATTCAGTTTAGGGTTTAAAACCCTAATGTTGATTGCATGGAAAAGCTCAATTTAGGGTTTAAAACCCTAGTGCTGGCTGAATGGAAAAAAGTTCAGTTTAGGGTTTAAAACCCTAATGCTGACTAAAGAAAAATTCAGTTTAGGGTTTAAAACCCTAATGTTGATTGCATGGAAAAGTTCAGTTTAGGGTTTAAAACCCTAGTGCTAGCTGAATGGAAAAAAGTTCAGTTTAGGGTTTAAAACCCTATTGCTGATTAAAGGAAAAATTCAGTTTAGGGTTTAAAACCCTAATGCTTATTGCATGGAAAAGCTCAGTTTAGGGTTTAAAACCCTAGTGCTGGCTGAATGGAAAAAAGTTCAGTTTAGGGTTTAAAACCCTAATGTTGACTAAAGGAATAATTCAGTTTAGGGTTTAAAACCCTAATGCTGATTGCATGGAAAAGCTCAGTTTAGGGTTTAAAACCCTAATGCTGACTAAAGGAAAAATTCAGTTTAGGGTTTAAAACCCTAATGCTGATTGCATGGAAAAGCTCAGTTTAGGGTTTAAAACCCTAATGCTGGCTGAATGGAAAAAAGTTCAGTTTAGGGTTTAAAACCCTAATGCTGACTAAAGGAAAAATTCAGTTTAGGGTTTAAAACCCTAATGCTGATTGCATGGAAAAGCTCAGTTTAGGGTTTAAAACCCTAATGCTGGCTGAATGGAAAAAAGTTCAGTTTAGGGTTTAAAACCCTAATGCTGACTAAAGGAAAAATTCAGTTTAGGGTTTAAAACCCTAATGCTGATTGCATGGAAAAGCTCAGTTTAGGGTTTAAAACCCTAATGCTGGCTGAATGGATAAAAGTTAAGTTTAGGGTTTAAAACCCTAATGCTGACTAAAGGAAAAATTCAGTTTAGGGTTTAAAACCCTAATGCTGATTGCATGGAAAAGCTCAGTTTAGGGTTTATAACCCTAGTGCTGGCTGAATGGAAAAAAGTTCAGTTTAGGGTTTAAAACCCTAATGCTGACTAAAGAAAAAATTCAGTTTAGGGTTTAAAACCCTAATGCTAATTGCATGGAAAAGTTCAGTTTAGGGTTTAAAACCCTAGTGCTGGCTGAATGGAAAAAAGTTCAGTTTAGGGTTTAAAACCCTAATGCTGACTAAAAGAAAAATTCAGTTTAGGGTTTAAAACCCTAATGCTTATTGCATGGAAAAGCTCAGTTTAGGGTTTAAAACCCTAGTGCTGGCTGAATGGAAAAAAGTTCAGTTTAGGATTTAAAACCCTAATGCTGACTAAAGGAAAAATTCAGTTTAGGGTTTAAAACCCTAATGCTGATTGCATGGAAAAGCTCAGTTTAGGGTTTAAAACCCTAATGCTGGCTGAATGGAAAAAGTTCAGTTTAGGGTTTAAAACCCTAATGCTGACTAAAGGAAAAATTCAGTCTAGGGTTTAAAACCCTAATGCTGATTGCATGGAAAAGCTCAGTTTAGGGTTTAAAACCCTAGTGCTGGCTGAATGGAAAAAAGTTCAGTTTAGGGTTTAAAACCATAATGCTGACTAAAGGAAAAATTCAGTTTAGGGTATAAAACCCTAATGCTGATTGCATGGAAAAGCTCAGTTTAGGATTTAAAACCCTAGTGCTGGCTGAATGGATAAAAGTTCAATTTAGGGTTTAAAACCCTAATGCTGACTAAAGGAAAAATTCAGTTTAGGGTTTAAAACCCTAATGTTGATTGCATGGAAAAGCTCAATTTAGGGTTTAAAACCCTAGTGCTGGCTGAATGGAAAAAAGTTCAGTTTAGGGTTTAAAACCCTAATGCTGACTAAAGAAAAAATTCAGTTTAGGGTTTAAAACCCTAATGTTGATTGCATGGAAAAGTTCAGTTTAGGGTTTAAAACCCTAGTGCTAGCTGAATGGAAAAAAGTTCAGTTTAGGGTTTAAAACCCTAATGCTGACTAAAAGAAAAATTCAGTTTAGGGTTTAAAACCCTAATGCTTATTGCATGGAAAAGCTCAGTTTAGGGTTTAAAACCCTAGTGCTGGCTGAATGGAAAAAAGTTCAGTTTAGGATTTAAAACCCTAATGCTGACTAAAGGAATAATTCAGTTTAGGGTTTAAAACCCTAATGCTGATTGCATGGAAAAGCTCAGTTTAGGGTTTAAAACCCTAATGCTGGCTGAATGGAAAAGTTCAGTTTAGGGTTTAAAACCCTAATGCTGACTAAAGGAAAAATTCAGTTTAGGGTTTAAAACCCTAATGCTGATTGCATGGAAAAGCTCAGTTTAGGGTTTAAAACCCTAATGCTGGCTGAATGGAAAAAAGTTCAGTTTAGGGTTTAAAACACTAATGCTGACTAAAGGAAAAATTCAGTTTAGGGTTTAAAACCCTATTGCTGATTGCATGGAAAAGCTCAGTTTAGGGTTTAAAACCCTAATGCTGGCTGAATGGAAAAAAGTTCAGTTTAGGGTTTAAAACCCTATTGCTGATTAAAGGAAAAATTCAGTTTAGGGTTTAAAACCCTAATGCTGATTGCATGGAAAAGCTCAATTTAGGGTTTAAAACCCTAATGCTGGCTGAATGGAAAAAGTTCAGTTTAGGGTTTAAAACCCTAATGCTGACTAAAGGAAAAATTCAGTTTAGGGTTTAAAACCCTAATGCTGATTGCATGGAAAAGCTCAGTTTAGGGTTTAAAACCCTAGTGCTGGCTGAATGGAAAAAAGTTCAGTTTAGGGTTTAAAACCCTAATGCTGACTAAAGGAAAAATTCAGTTTAGGGTTTAAAACCCTAATGCTGATTGCATGGAAAAGCTCAGTTTAGGGTTTAAAACCCTAATGCTGGCTGAATGGAAAAAAGTTCAGTTTAGGGTTTAAAACCCTAATGCTGACTAAAGGAAAAATTCAGTTTAGGGTTTAAAACCCTAATGCTGATTGCACGGAAAAGCTCAGTTTAGGGTTTAAAACCCTAATGCTGGCTGAATGGAAAAAAGTTCAGTTTAGGGTTTAAAACCCTAATGCTGACTAAAGGAAAAATTCAGTTTATGGTTTAAAACCCTAATGCTGATTGCATGGAAAAGCTCAGTTTAGGGTTTAAAACCCTAATGCTGGCTGAATGGAAAAAAGTTCAGTTTAGGGTTTAAAACCCTAATGCTGACTAAAGGAAAAATTCAGTTTAGGGTATAAAACCCTAATGCTGATTGCATGGAAAAGCTCAGTTTAGGGTTTAAAACCCTAATGCTGGCTGAATGGAAAAAAGTTCAGTTTAGGGTTTAAAACCCTAATGCTGACTAAAGGAAAAATTCAGTTTAGGGTTTAAAACCCTAATGCTGATTGCATGGAAAAGCTCAGTTTAGGGTTTAAAACCCTAATGCTGGCTGAATGGAAAAAGTTCAGTTTAGGGTTTAAAACCCTAATGCTGACTAAAGGAAAAATTCAGTCTAGGGTTTAAAACCCTAATGCTGATTGCATGGAAAAGCTCAGTTTAGGGTTTAAAACCCTAGTGCTGGCTGAATGGAAAAAAAGTTCAGTTTAGGGTTTAAAACCCTAATGCTGATTAAAGAAAAAATTCAGTTTAGGGTTTAAAATCCTAATGCTGATTGCATGGAAAAGTTCAGTTTAGGGTTTAAAACCCTAGTGCTGGCTGAATGGAAAAAAGTTCAGTTTAGGGTTTAAAACCCTAGTGCTGACTAAAGGAAAAATTCAGTTTAGGGTTTAAAACCCTAATGCTTATTGCATGGAAAAGCTCAGTTTAGGGTTTAAAACCCTAGTGCTGGCTGAATGGAAAAAAGTTCAGTTTAGGGTTTAAAACCCTAATGTTGACTAAAGGAATAATTCAGTTTAGGGTTTAAAACCCTAATGCTGATTGCATGGAAAAGCTCAGTTTAGGGTTTAAAACCCTAATGCTGACTAAAGGAAAAATTCAGTTTAGGGTTTAAAACCCTAATGCTGATTGCATGGAAAAGCTCAGTTTAGGGTTTAAAACCCTAATGCTGGCTGAATGGAAAAAAGTTCAGTTTAGGGTTTAAAACCCTAATGCTGACTAAAGGAAAAATTCAGTTTAGGGTTTAAAACCCTATTGCTGATTGCATGGAAAAGTTCAGTTTAGGGTTTAAAACCCTAATGCTGGCTGAATGGAAAAAAGTTCAGTTTAGGGTTTAAAACCCTATTGCTGATTAAAGGAAAAATTCAGTTTAGGGTTTAAAACCCTAATGCTGATTGCATGGAAAAGCTCAGTTTAGGGTTTAAAACCCTAATGCTGGCTGAATGGATAAAAGTTAAGTTTAGGGTTTAAAACCCTAATGCTGACTAAAGGAAAAATTCAGTTTAGGGTTTAAAACCCTAATGCTGATTGCATGGAAAAGCTCAGTTTAGGGTTTATAACCCTAGTGCTGGCTGAATGGAAAAAAGTTCAGTTTAGGGTTTAAAACCCTAATGCTGGCTGAATGGAAAAAAGTTCAGTTTAGGGTTTTAAAACCCTAATGCTGACTAAAGGAAAAATTCAGTTTAGGGTTTAAAACCCAAATGCTGATTGCATGGAAAAGCTCAGTTTAGGGTTTAAAACCCTAATGCTGGCTGAATGGAAAAAAGTTCAGTTTAGGGTTTAAAACCCTAATGCTAACTAAAGGAAAAATTCAGTTTAGGGTTTAAAACCCTAATGTTGATTGCATGGAAAAGCTCAGTTTAGGGTTTAAAACTCTAATGCTGGCTGAAAGGAAAAATTCAGTTTAGGGTTTAAAACCCTAATGCTGATTGCATGGAAAAGCTCAGCTTAGGGTTTAAAACCCTAATGCTGGCTGGCTGGGGACAAACTTCGAGAATACTAAGCGACCTCTTTTTTTTTTTTGAATTTTCTTGTTTTAGTAGAAGATAAAAGGGAGTTTCGTGGAAACTTACCTTTCGAGTGAATTCATTATTGCCAAAGTATTTCTTGTACCCGTGAACCTTCTTCTTTGGGCGACACCTGCTTCTTGCACGGTTGTCTTGGATTATACCTGTTTCAACTTTTCAGACAAAGAACAATTGTTAGTTCGGAAATGATGGTCGGTTCGGTGACCTTGATCGTTCTCAGTTGCTTTGTTGCGTCTTTATTTCTGTTGTGAAGTCCCGCCATTGATTTGATTCGAATGACGAAACCCTTTAGACTGCTCAGGCTTGTATTTCCAGATTCTGCGATGATTTGCCTCGTAAGGCCTCTTTTTTTTTTCTTCTTTTTTTGTGTCCCGTTTTGCTTGGAGATTCTTGACGGGGATTTTATTGGAGGTAATCTGTGGGGATTTGTACAAAAGGAAGCTCTGTGGGGGAATATTTACAAAGTGGATTCTTTGTGTGGATTATTATACAACGGGGCGTGCTGGGGATTTGTTTCAAAGCGGTCTTTCTAGGATTTGTTGGGGTAAGCTTGTTGGGGAATTTTTACAAAGGGACTCGCTGGGGATGTGCTGGGGAGATTCCATTTTTTTTTAATATTGGGGAGACTCTGTGGGGATTCGTCCGAAGGCGGACTTGCTGGGGGAAATTTCTTTTTTTCCTCTTTTCTTCGAACGTCATCAAACATCATGATTCATTAGGCTTGGACAAACATACCAACGAAACGAGGTGTTTTCCTTCATGAAACGGAATTCCGTGCAACCAAACCTGCCACCTGTCCTTTCCGGTACATCTAGAACTTGGGCTTAAACATGAAAGAGATTCGAAGAAAAACAAAGAAAAGATAAAACGAATTTCAGAAAAGGAGTGCCCCCTTCGGGACGAGAAAGACTTATCTGAGGAAGATAATGCTGGCTTTAAATGACATGACATGCTCTTTGGACTGGACGTCTGACTTTCCATGAGCTTGCGTTTCCCTGAACCAAAACGGATTTGTGATTCCAAACCGGTGGAACTTTGCCGAAACCTCCTTGGGTGGAGTCACTCTTTTGGCCAACAGCGCCCTTTGCGGGTTTTCGCTGGCTGACCTCTCTCATTTCTCTTCCTGTCATCGCTTGATAGCACCCTTTGTGAGTTTTTACTAAACAAGCTCTCTCATTTCGGTCTCTCTACTCCTGTCGCCTCGCGGTGCCCGAAGGTTTTCACCAACGAGACTCTCTCATTTTATCTCTCTCAATTCAGAGTGTGCCGGTCTCCATTTGTGACGCTTATTGGATTCCCACTATCTTTGGTAATTGATTTGAAGGCTTGTGCTTGGTAAAGAGATGTAGATGATGCTAACTTCTAAACTACTCGACGTGCCCCGGTTTCAATTTCAGGGTGAATGAGATTTTATTGTTGGTGTGACTGAACCTCAGGGAGAGGCTGCCTGCGTATCCTTTCGGAAACAAGTCAAACGTAGTTCAGGCCTCAATCAATGTTTTGTTTTTTTTTTTTTTTTTGTAAGAGGCTCAAAGGTTTGTAGAGAGAATTGGGTAGTGTTTGGGGAGTAGTGGGGAATAAAACCTTCGTCATTTCAAATATGTCAAGACTACTGGAGTATAATTCAGACGTAGTATCTCTTGACTGCATCCGCATTTACTGCTGTTTCGGGTTCATTTCCTTCGATATCACCTAAATACAATGCTCCTCTCGGCAATATCTTCCTTATGATGTATGGGCCTTTCCAATTTGGATCAAACTTCCCTTTTGCTTCCTCATGATGCGGCATAATACGCCTTAGTACCAGCTGACCTACTTCGAAATTCCTGGGTCGGACTTTCTTGTTGTAAGCACGGGCCATCCTTCGTTGGTACAACTGTCCGTGACAAACCGCGGCCATTCGCTTTTCATCAATCAAAGTCAATTGCTCTAACCGAGTCTTGACCCACTCGCTATCTTCGATTTCTGCCTCGACAATGGTTCGAAGCGAAGGAATTTCTACCTCTGCCGGTATTACAGCCTCAGTCCCATAAACCAAAAGATAAGGAGTCGCTCCTACTGACGTGCGTACCGTAGTGCGATACCCCAACAATGCAAATGGTAACTGCTCGTGCCACTGTCGGGAACTTTGGATGGTTTTCCTCAAAATCTTCTTGATGTTTTTATTCGCCGCTTCTACAGCACCATTGGCCTTTGACCGATAAGGAGTAGAATTCCTATGCGTTATCTTGAATTGATCGCATACATCTCCCATCAAGTGACTGTTCAAGTTTGCTGCGTTATCTGTAATGATAGTCGCAGGAATACCGAAACGATAGATAAGATTTGAGTGTACAAAATCCACTACAGCTTTTTTAGTGACAGCCTCTACCCATTTTGTGAAGTAATCGTTGGCAACCAGTATAAACATGTGTCCATTCGAAGCCTTTGGTTCGATTGGTCCAATGACGTCCATGCCCCAGGCGACAAATGGCCAAGGTACAGACATGGGATGCAGCTCCGTGGGAGGTGCATGAATCAATCACCGTGCACCTGACACTGATGACACTTCCGAACGAAACTAAAGCAGTCCTTTTCCATGGTCATCCAGTAATATCCTGCTCGAAGGATTTTCTTTGCCAAGACATACCCGTTCATGTGAGGTCCGCACACACCTGCGTGTACTTCGTGCATGATCTTTCTCGCCTCCTCAACATCGACACATCTTTGGAGGTTGAGGTCCGGGGTTCTCTTGTACAACAACTCACCGCTCAGAAAGAAACCACTTGCATGTCGCCTAATGGTCCTCTTTTGATCTCCAGTAGCATGCTCGGAGTATTCTTGCGTTTTCAAGAACCTCTTGATGTCATGGTACCAAGGCTGCGTATTTGATCCCGCCTCGATTACATTGCAGTAACCGTGTCTTTCCTTGATTTGGATTTCCAAAGGATCGACGTGGGCGTTGCCCGGGTAGGGTAGCATTGAAGCCAAAGTAGCAAGTGCATCTGCCAGTTCATTGTGACACCTCGGGATATACCTGAACTCTATTGATGTAAAGCGCTTGCCGAGGTCCTCCACATGCTGTCGGTAAGGGATAAGTTTGACATCCCGAGTTTCCCATTCGCCTTGGGCTTGCCGGATAATCAGGTCAGAATCTCCCATAATCAGTAAGTCTTCGACATCGTGATCGATTGCCATATGCATGCCCATGATGCAAGCTTCATACTCAGCTGTGTTGTTTGTGCAAAAGAAACGCAGTCTAGCTGTGGCGGGATAATGCTGACCGGAGGGTGAGATCAAAATTGCCCCGATCCCTACACCTTTGGCATTCACGGCTCCATCAAAGAACATCTTCCAAACATGAGCGTCCTCCGAGACCACCTCTACAGTGTTTGCTTCTTCATCTGGAAAGTAGGTACTCAATGGCTGGTATTCCTCATCGACCAGATTTTCGGCCAAATGATCTGCTAGCGCATGGGCTTTCATTGCCGTGCGAGTGACATAGACTATGTCGAATTCAGTAAGCAGGATTTGCCACTTGGCCAGTCTCCCAGTAGGCATCGGTTTCTGAACTATATACTTCAAAGGATCCAGCCTGCTTATAAGGAAAGTAGTGTGGGCTTGGAGATAATGTCTCAGCTTTTGAGCAACCCACGTCAGAGCGCAACATGTCCTTTCCAGCAGCGTGTATTTGGCCTCGTAGCCGGTGAATTTCTTGCTTAAGTAGTAGATTGCTTGCTCCTTCTTTCCGGTTATGTCGTGTTGCCCGAGGACGCAACCAAAAGAGTTCTCCAAGACTGTCAGATACAAGAAAAGTGGTCTCCCTGGCTCTGGAGGGACCAAAACTGGGGGATTCGAAAGGTATTCTTTGACTTTATCAAAGGCTTCTTGACACTCAGTTGTCCATTTGATCGCCGCATCTTTCCTTAACAGCTTGAATATGGGCTCACACGTGCTTGTCAGCTGGGCAATAAACCGACTGATGTAGTTCAACCTGCCCAACAAACTCATCACGTCTTTCTTCGTTCTCGGGGGAGGTAGATCTCTGATAGATTTTATCTTAGTTGGATCTAGTTCGATACCTCTCCTGCTTACGATGAAGCCCAAAAGTTTGCCCGACGGAACTCCGAAAGCATACTTGGCTGGGTTTAACTTCAAGTCATACTTCCTTAGTCTCTCGAAGAACTTCCTCAAGTCTTGGATGTGATTATCCTGCGTCCTGGACTTGACTATCACGTCATCCACGTACACCTCTATTTCCTGATGCATCATGTCATGAAAAATGGCAGTCATAGCCCTCATGTAAGTAGCCCCGGCATTCTTAAGACCAAATGGCATGACCCGATAACAGTAGGTGCCCCAAGGTGTGGTGAAGGCAGTTTCCTCGGCATCCTCTTCATCCATCAATACCTGATGATACCCAACGTAACAATCTACGAAGGACTGTATCTCGTGTTTGGCGCAATTATCAACGAGGATGTGGATGTTGGGCAGTGGGAAATTATCTTTGGGACTTGCTCTATTCAGATCTCGGTAATCTACACATACCCGAGTCTTCCCGTCCTTTTTCGGTACTGGAACCACATTTGCCAACCATGTTGTATATTGGACTACCCGAATCACTCTCGTTTTCAGTTGTTTGGTGATCTCCTCCTTAATTTTGTCACTGACCTCAGTTTTGAACTTTCGTTGCTTTTGTTGAACTGGAGGACAATCAGGATGGATCGGCAATTTATGAACCACTAGATCAACACCTAGTCCCGGCATGTCATCATATGACCAAGCAAACACGTCTTTAAATTCAAAAAGAAGTTGAATTATCGCATCTCGCGTTTTCTTGTCCGTGTGAATGCTTATTTTGGTCTCCCGGATTTCTTCAGGAGTTCCCTAAATTTACCGGTTCAGTGTCATTCAGATTTGGCTTAGGTTTATTCTCGAAATGTTCCAACTCTCGGTTTATTTCCCTAAAAGCCTCTTCTTCGTCATATTCTGGTTCTGAGTTCATTAATTCACAGTTAAATAGCTCGTTGTGATCTGGGCGTGAAGTCCGCAAGCATGTCATATTTAAATCCGCATTATTATAACTGAAAGGAAAGATAAAAGGAAAAATAACAAAAATCAGAACAAAAGAAAAAATGGGAAAACAATGACGATTTTTTTTTATATTTTTCTTTGGGAAGTTGGAAGACAACAATGTTTACAACTTAGGAATTCAAAACAACAATTGAAAGGAAGAAAACGTTCAAGTTATGTCCTGGAGATAACTTGCGACACAGGAAAGGTGGCAGGACAGGTCTACCCGGACTTCCGTCTAGTCGGGAATGGCGTGGCCTCCCAGTTTCGAAGTTTGGCGTTCGGCCCCACGTACAACATCTCAGCAGTGCTTGTGCCTTCACCTGGTTGAACCATGTGAGTCTCGTAGAGCATTTCTCTCATTGCCCCACATATCTCCTCGATTTCCTCAGCCGTGAAGACCTCATCGTCCTCTTCTTCGGTGTATCTTGGCCTGATGAAGGTTTCATATAAATCCGGCAATGGTTGAGGTAACTTCCAACCCTCATTTCTCCTTTTCTTTGCCCACTCTTTGTCTGCTGGAGTAGGTTTGAAGCCTAGTCCAAAAGGTTTCTTGGTGACTGGCAAGGTAATGGGTTCTGTTATTCCCTGAAGGGTTCGTCCAAGCCCTTTCCCTGGCCTAAATCCGTGCCGGATCATCTCTTTGGCCACCATAACCGAGGCGTTAGACAAGAAAGGCTGGGGGCAGGGTATTCCCTCTTCGTGCTGCTCTGCCAGTACAATCTCGAAAGCTTGATAGACCGTATGTTCGCTCCCTTCTCTGGGTTCAAGATATGGGATGGATGGGTCCCGATAGATAGCATGCTCGTCTTCCCCATGGACCACGATCTCTCGGTCTTCGTACTCGAACTTCACCATCTGGTGAAGAGTGGAAGGCACGGCTCCTGCCGCATGGATCCAAGGTCTGCCGAGGAGGAAATTGTAGGATGTATCCATGTCGAGCACCTGAAAGGTTACTTCAAACTCGACTGGTCCTATGACCAACAACAGGTCTATTTCCCCCATGGTATCTCTCTTGATGCCGTCGAAAGCCCTTACGCAGACATTGTTGGGTCGGATTCTTCCGGTCCCAATTTCCATTCTTTGTAGCGTGGAGAGCGGGCAAATGTCAACACCTGATCCCCCATCCAACATTACCCGCTTGACATAGTAGTCCTCGCATTTAACTGTTAGATGCAAGGCCTTGTTGTGTGCCGCTCCTTCCGGGGGTAAATCATTCTTGCTGAAAGAGATTTGGTTGACGGCGAAGAATCTTTCCGTCATTCGCTCGAGTTGTTCTACCGAGGTTTCAACTGGCACATATGCTTCATTCAGGGTCTTCAGTAAGATCTTTTGATGCTCGGCCGACCTCATCAACAATGATAGCATGGATACTTGCTCGGGGCAGTTGCGCAGTTGATCTATCACTTCGTAATCCGGCATTTTCATTTGTTGGAAGAACACTTCCGCTTCTTCAACGCTCACAGGCTTCTTTGGTGGGAAGCGCCTTTGTGTGGCGTTGTTCAGCTCTTGGGTATTTGAGTACCTTCCAATGAAAGTATTTTCTGGAAGTTCTCCCATGACCTCTTTACCTTTGTACATTACCAAAGTCTTTTGATAATTCCACGGTACTGTGGACGGGTTGGTCATTGGCTTTTGTGGCACGCGTCCGATAACCACTGGCTCATTCAGCCGAGGTGGTTGAATCGTCCCCCGGACCACATAGGCCCCTTTTGGCACGTACATAGGTTTTGCCTTTTTGATTCCGAAGTTCTGCGTCTTCTCAGCTCGACCTCTTGGTATGTAAAGGACTCCATCCCTTACCGGTACCACTTTCTTCTCCACCTTCTTCTCAGGCCCGCTCTTTATAGCCTTGGCCTCCTCCCCCTTTTCTGGTTTCTGGTCTGTTTCAAGCCTTTTCCCCGTGTTGACAATGGCAATTATAGCTTTCAGAGCAGGGTCGAATTCTTTGTCTTCACAAATCATACCGATCAGCGGCCCGTTATTGTGAGCAGGCAATGGATTGTTAGTCACATTTGGGGTCTCCTCGTCCCTTAGCACTATTTTCCCTTGCTCTATCAAATTCTCGACCACTCTTTTCAACGACCAGCAGTCATTTGTATCATGTCCCTCGGCCCCTGAATGATAGGCGCATCTGACTCCAGCTTTGTAAGAAGGTGACGTCGGGTTTTGCCTTGTTTGAGGGATTGGTTGCAAGAAACCCAACTGGACTAGCTTCGGGAACAAAGTAGAGTATGGTTCACCGATGGGCGTGAAATTCCGCCTTCGAGGTGGCTCCTGAGGGCGAAAGTTATTCTGCGGGGATTGTGGGTTATAGTGGTTGCGGTAAGGAGGCTGATTTCTGGGAGGTGGAGCTGGGCCTCGGTTGGCTTGTTGCGGCGGATGGGCATAAGGCTGGGCATTCATGACCATATAGGGTTGATGAGCATATGCCAGATTTGAGTGGGGGTAGTAGTGTTGTGGGGTTCTTTCCGGAAAACGGGGCCTGGGATGACGATATTCCCTTGCTTTCGAGGCTGCCATGGTTGTTTCTTCCTTTTTCTTCCCTCTTGCCATTCCTCCGGACCCACTTTGGACGGCTTGGGAGGTTGCTCTTATGGCTGCTTGACTCAGAATCCTACCTGGTTTTAGACCATTCTCCACCATCTCTCCAATCTTGATTGCTTCTGCAAATGGCTTTCCCATGGCTGACATCATGTTTTGGAAATAGTCAGACTCTTGAGCCTGGAGAAAGGTAGTGACCATTTCCACTTCATCCATGGGAGGCTTTACCCTCGACGCCTGCTCACGCCACTTAATAGCATATTCTCTGAAGCTTTCTGAAGGTTTCTTCTTCAAATTCGACAGAGAATTTCGGTCTGGTGCAATGTCGATGTTATACTGGAATTGTTTCACAAAATCTCTGGCGAGATCATCCCATATATGCCATCGGGACATTTCCTGGTCCATATACCATTCCGAGGCTATCCCTACTAGACTTTCCCCAAAATATGCCATTAGCAGTTCTTCTTTTCCGCCGGCTCCCCGCAATTGGTTGCAATATTTTTTAAGATGTGCAATGGGGTCGCCGTGTCCATCGTATTTCTCAATCTTTGGGGTCTTGAAACCCGTTGGCAGGTGCATATGAGGGAACATGCATAGGTCGACATAAGAGACACTCTTCTGTCCGCTCAAACCTTGCATATTCTTCAAACTCTGTTCAAGGCTTCTCATTCTTTTGGCTATCTCATTTTGTTCCGCAATTCTGGGGTCTGATCCTGCCCGGGTGCGAGCTCGCACTGAGGCGGTGGAGGATTAGCGCTGGTAGCGAACCTAGTTGGTTCCATTGAGAACGAGGGTGCTTGGAATGTAAAAGAAGATGAGTCAAAGCTTGGCTTGTACGTAGCAGGTTGTGCTGTAATCGGGCAGGGCGATGCAGTAAAGATGTTCATGCTTGCATCGGTGGCTGACATTCGGGGATGAGGCTCAGAAGGAGATCTAACAGAGAAGGCTGAAGTGGTTGGGTACCCGAATGGGGTGGCAGGATAATTTATGGGGACATTAGAAGTCCCGCTTGACCTGGAGAATAACTCAGGGAATCCGGGGATGACGCTTGGCGGCTCTTTTCCATTATTCCAGTCGTCCAGCATTTCCAACATGCGGAGCCGTAGGATTCTATTTTCCTCCGCAGTTGCGGATTCAGGTGTGAGGACGGCTGAAATCGAGCTTTCCTCGGAAACAGGGATTGTTTGCAACGGGATTTCTGAAGACATTTCCGCACTTCCTTTTGACCTGGTGAAGTAAGTGTGAGTACTGCTTCCGGTCTTGACAACATGTAGTTGAACACTTCTCTTTGACCTCGTGAAGTATGAGTGCGAGGCCAGACTTTCACCAAACCAACCGTCTTTCCAAAAACCTGGAAGTACTCAACGACAAACGCACGGTTAATTTGAAACAAAATAACAGATAGGCAACCTCACGTTGAGCATGATGCACCTATACAGTTAAGTGAATTCTACATGTTTGCGACGAAAGCATGCGTCATTCCGGCATTTTTTCCTCTTATTATTTTTTCCCTTTTTTTTGTTTTTGTTTTTCTTTTATGTTTTTTTTATTTTGCAGTAAAAGAAATGCGACCGGATTCGATGAGGATTGCCTACGTATCATGATGCCTACGTGAATCAGATCATTACGTAGTTCGAAAACACAAATGAGCATAAAAGAAGCAACCTTTTTATTGTTGAAGCGGTCTATTACAAACTACATTTTGCGAAAGAAGCAGCAAACTTTAAAAATAAACCTGGACTCAAAATAGACTAAAAATCACCTTGATGGGAACAACAGGCAGAAGATGCTAAGATACAGACTTGACTTATGAGTACATTATGGTTTTGAAAATTGGTGTCCGTGGGGCATCGTTCAGCCTTGTCGCGGTCCTAGGTGTGAGATCCCTCTCGAGCTGCTCCAGCTCATGCATGGTCTGCTTGACATAACTCATCACTGCCAAGAGGACGGTAACGCTGGTCATGTTCTCACATCGTAGACATCGTCTGGTGATGGCATGGGCAATGGCCTTGATCCTATCATATCTTGAGTACCTGAGAATCCTGTATATGCTGATTCTTCAGTCGCCGTACTTCTAACTCCATCTGGGCTAATGAGTCGTACCAGTATCTGCTCTCAATTTGGAAATTCTTGGCCTGATCAGCTGCTTTGATCTCAAGTATAGCCATCTCTCTCTTCATTCTGGCAACAGTTTTCTCGTGGTCGCGTTTCGATTGGTTCAAGTATCGGCGATGCTTCTCTACTTTTACTCCCCACTGCGCCTTGAGCTTCGCCATAATCTTTCCCGATTCTTCTAAACCATCTCGCCATTCCGCGACTTCTCTTCTCAAACCCTTAATCAACTGTTGGTCTGATCGACTTCTGGGCTGTTCATCAAGAGACAATCTCAATTTTTGGATTTGGGCCTTAAGTTCTTCATTCTCTCGGACCAATTTATTCTTTTCGCTTCGATCCGCCGCGATTTGTATGTTGTTATTGAATTTCAGACTGTCAATTTGTAGCTTCAAATCACCGATCTCGGCCCGATACCCCTTTTCTTTTGCTAACCAGTTCCATTGCCCTTGGGACGATTCCATGAAATCTTTGAGATGCGGTCTCTTAGCCGGTCTTTCACAAGACAGGTCGCCCCTGAACCAAGCGTGATATCCTGGGGCAACTTCCCCTTTTGCTATATCCATTACACAAGTGCTTGCCGTCAGATGTTGGCACTCACTCCAGATTTGGCGAACTTCTTCTTCGGGAAAACGACCGTCTAGACTGATCTCAATCACTTGGGTACTCAGATCTTAATCTTTCGGCACCACTTGATACCTCCCAAGTTGCCTCAAAACCCGATATGGTGCGTAGGGTTGGATGCTTTTAAGTCCTATCAACAGAAAGTGGGGCCTGGTTGCTGGCATGTATATGTTTCCTCAATAGGCGACCATCCGAGCGTCCACTGGATTTGGCTAGCAGTGAGAGTTCGGAAAAATGAGGTCCATGATGTGACGCCTTCAGGTAGATTGAAACCTTTGACTCTAGTGTAGAATTCTCCAATACAAGTCTTCTCGGGCGAACCGTAACCCAAGAGCGGAGAGCGGTGGCATAAGTGATCGGTCATCCATATTTGCAACAGTAGGTTACATCCTTCGAAAAAGTCGCCCCTGGCTCGACAAGCAGTGAGAGCCCGGAAAATGTTAGCCATAATCATAGGTGCCAGAGTACTTTTATCTTGGTTGAGCAAAGTACTGACGACCCCAGCTACTTTAAGATCGATGTTGCCGTCCTTCCTTGGGAACACTATAAGACCTAAGAAGGCTGTCATAAAAGCTAACTGCCTGTGTTCGTCCCACTTTTGTCGGTTGCCCTTACTACACAGTTTGAAATCCGGCTTATTGAACCCGCCCTCATGACCATATCTAGCATACATGAGATGGAGACTGCAGAAACCTTTGGCAAGATCTGGATGGTGAAATGTTCGGGGTATTTTCAGAAAATATAGAAACCGGTGTACCGTGACGGCCCTAGGTGCAATCAAGTATTTGAACCTTAATGGAGCTTCATCACCCCCAATGTATCCCGCTATTTCCTCCAACGTCGGGGTGAGTTCGAAGTCTGAAAAATGAAATACATTGTGCGCCGAATCCCAGTAAGTGACCAATGACCTGATAATATCGCCCCGAGGTTGAATGTCTAGTAAATCCGGGAGATTTTTCAGATATTTCCTTACTTTGCCTTGTCCCTCCTTGCCTAAGTCGTTCCACCATAATCGCAACTCAAAAGGGATCTTGGTCATTATTGAAAACGGTTCGTTTTGTATCGTGCTCATCCTGCACATTTATTTAGGGTGATAAACTTTATTAGACTCAAAAATTAAAATTATCTAGATTCTCTTTTTTTTTTTGCAAAAACGGGAGGTTGGACCCGACGAGGGTTGCCTACGTATCTCACCCCGTGCGAGAATCAAACCGGCGTAGTTCGGTCGGATCAAAATAGGGGAAACAAAAAATAAAATCCTCTAAAGAAAAGAAGAATAACCCCATTTTTTGAAATTTTGCTATATTATTTTTTTATATATTTTTTCATTTTATTATTTATTCTTGAAAAGAGACCGAGGAAATATTTACACATTTTAAACTTCCTCTTTTTTTTGAAATTTCGAAAATCTTTTAAAGAGGTGCTACAAATGAAACAATAATTTTTTTTATTTATTATCTATATATTTTTTGGATTTTGAAAGTGATTAAAAGGAATAGTCAAACTGAGAGACAAACTCTTTTATTTTTTTCATTTTTTTTTATATTTTAGAAAATTCCGGTTAGGTTTGACATTACTCGGACATGGTTTTTTTTCAAAAGAATAAGTAATTATCTCCCTACCCTGCTATTTTCTTTTTTTTTTTTGGAAATTTTTCGGAAACCGGTCAACATGCAGATCCGAAGCAAATAGATGCGCACAACAAAGGGGATGCAGAAGGATGATCTTTTCATTCCAGGTTGCATGTCCTAGACGGACCCAACCCCTATGTTGAGTCCCCTATGTCAAATGCAACATGATGCAGATAAGCGTTCCTACTAGGGATCAGGCATGAGGTTTCATTATACTAAGTTTATAACCTGGGTAGATGTTCTAGACTGTGTACCCGAGCGGACAACTCGGGTCGAGGAGGGGCAACTTACCGGGAACCAAAAGGTCGTCCGGCTTCGTAACTTATCCGTCCTCTTTCTTATTGCAGGTATCAACACTAACAGAATAGGGAGCCTCGACCAGCGAGCTTCTCCCCGGAGGTGAAGAGAGAAGGATTTCGGCACAGTTTATATATAGTTCAGATAATATCAAAGCGGTAAAAGACAACATTTAGCACGTTATGTCAAAACATGTAATAAATATCAGATAATAAAGCCAAATATAACAATTATTCTAAGCTCGAATTCTTGAACCCTGAACCAGTGGTTCTGGGTTCGAATCCCCAGCAGAGTCGCCAGAGCTGTCACACCTCCTTTTTGCGCGCCCGCCCCCGAAGTGTAGAATGCGCGAGGGAGTTTTTCCAATTTAAGTGACAATATTCGAAATGAGATTATTTATTTAATTCAGAGTCGCCACTTGGGAAAGGTTTGGTTTTTGGTGTCCCAAGTCACCGGTTTATCTTGAATCCCAAATCGAGGAAATTTTCGACTTTTCCAAATGAAGTCTGCGAACCAGAAATTCTAAGTAAGGAATTCTGTTGACCCGAGAGAAGGTGTTAGGCACCCTCGAATCCCGTGGTTCTAGCACGGTCGCTTAAATTGTTATAATGGCTAAATATCTGATTTAAATACATGTCGTGACTTATGTGCTTTTATTAAGTTTAAACCGCTTTTATTATTATCATTTATTTTTATAGAATTGCAACGTCGTGAAAATGCATCTCGAATCACGTCACAATCAATGCACCCGTAGTTATCAATACATTTCGACTCTCTTGAGATTTGGATTCGGGTCACATCAATGTGCACCCGAGTTTAAGAATATAGTTTAATTAACCCGCGCCTAAAGAGTCTAACGCGTTATTTTTTTTTTTTGAGAAGGCCATGAAATTCACTAACCGGCCTATCCTGAATTCTAAGTATTTATTATGGCTAGTTATTGAGGGCCCCGCAATTTTGCGTTTTTATTTGGCGAGGCTCGTCTCTATTTTAGAAAGGATATCCTAAAGTGGCTACATTTCTAATGCGTTTGTCTCTAAAACTAGAAGAAAAAGGTACATGCTAATTTAATTATATGCTTTGGCCTAATCCGGATTCTTATGATTAATTATTTACAAAGTTGAGAAAACATTATACTTCAATGGAAAAATGCTTTAATTTGACAAAGAAATCACATACGAGCTAACGAAATACAACACTTAATCCGAACAAACATCTTTAAGTCGAATTTAGATTAACTTGCTTAAACAGGGTTAATAGAATTCCTTATTAAAGAATGTTACCGATAATATTCAAAACTAGTCCTATAAACTGCCTAAAGAAATCGAAATTGGGTGATTCAAAACTGTATTATATTTGGCTAGATTTAACAGCTATTTGCTCCTACTTATTCAAAGCATGCTAAAAGAGTGAATTTAATTTTAACAATCGCACTAAATAGTTCACATTCCATGAGTTATATTTACATCCTGTATGCTACTAAACGAATCAAATACCACAGTTTCAAATCAACATAAACATTAATTAAGTACAAACTTACTAATGTATTCTCTATTAGGCTACAAATTAAAGGATTTATATAACTTTAACAATATTCGCAAAGCTATAAGTAAGGCAATAGATGATTGAAAATTCTTCAGATCTTTCGATTCAACTTTCATTGCGACATCAGTTACATCAGACAGATTCGAAGTGTGTACCTGAGGAGATGCTTACAATGAAATAAACAGGGGAGTCAGTTGAGCAGCAATGTAAACGAAACAACGGCAGTAACATATGAACAACAGCAGGACCAATTCCAATGCAAGATGCAACTATAGACAAGGGAAGATGCAGCAAAATGACAGCAATAAATAGGGGAGCAGGATCAGGACTCAGACAAACCAACTCTAAGAGAATCAACCAATGCAAACCAACCAATAAACTCAGCTGATACTTAAAAGAAAACAGAATTGACTAAACAGGTTCAACAAACTGGGAATCGAACAAACAGCAAGAAAAAGAAAGCAGTTTCTGCTTTCTGTGTATCCCTCTCCCTATCTCCTTTCTTTTCAAAATCCAATATCTGTCTACAGTTTTGAGATTATACTTGAGTTATCAGAAAGAAACCTTTTCCAATTTTTACTGTTTTTCCAGAACATCCAGTTCCCCAAAATTCAGTCTGAGTTCTCCCTCCCTAATATCAGATGTATTAATGTCTATATATTATCTAATCTCCTCTGAGTTTTATGTGTGTCCCCTCTTTTATAGCCTAAATTCAACCCTTTAACAGCCCGTTAGACAATCAGCACACCCCTCCCATGTGCTCTCCTATTTTCAGATTCCACTTAGCTAATTAAGTATAAATAAACCCCATGATATTCCCTGGCAGACTTACTTTTGAGTAATGTTTATCATTTCTGAAACTAAAGTAGAGTATGGGCAGCAGAATGTAGTCTGACAGCATATGCTGTCAAACTATTTTAATCAAAAAGGGGCTTTTGTGCACATGTTGTGCCCCAATGCCCATGCCCTCCAATTCAGACTGTAACTAACAATCTGACCCTTTTATTTCTGATCCAAATTGACAATTATAAGCAGCTACACTCAGTTTCTAATAGATTCAGGCAATGCTTAACAGAAGCAGGTCAATTTGTTATTGATCAGACAGCTGAAACTAATTGACGACACATGTCGACTCGACTATATTAATCATAACATGTACAATCGTAGCCAAAATCAGATGTCTAATAGTATCGAACACATGACTCGAGTCATACTGACCCAGCAGAATTGTACTCGAGGAATCAGTTAATCAGTCAAATTTGAAATTCAGCTAATTGCACAGCACATACATACATACATATTATCAGTGAATAGAAGAAGGCCTTTAATCAAACACATAAGTTCAGGAAAGGTGGAGAGGATACATTTGGTAAAATTCAAAACACAAATTACACAAAACATGAACAGCCCTTTAAACAACACATGGACTAAAAATAAAGAAAAAGGAAAACAAAAACTCACCTAAAATCCCGAAAAATCAAAAGTCTTAGCTTGGATTCGAACAGACCCTTCTCAGGGTTGAACGGACTTTAATCGAAGTGTTTCTCAAATGAGAAACACTTCGATTAAGGTCCATTAGACCCCAATTTCTTGGTTTGAACAGGCACGGAACAGGCACGAGGAAACCTAGGGTTCTAGAGGGCAGATTTGGGTTTTGGGCTTTCTTGGTTAGATTCGGACCAAACCAAGCATGGTTTGGTCACGAGGGGGTCCGGGGACTATCTGGTATGAAACTGGGGTGCATCGGTGTAAATCGAGTTTTGCTCGAATCTTCAAATGAAGATTCGAGAACCTAGGGGATGATTCGAACTAAACGGCCAACAGATCAATGTTCAGGGTGGTGAGGGGGTTCTATGGTGTTCAGGTGGAGGTCACCGGCGTTCATGCCGCCGGGTTTCTGGTGAAGGGGGATGGGGGCGGCTCTAGGGTTCCGGGGTTCTTGTGAAGATGATGAAAGCTGGGGTATTGGATAGGGGGGCAGGGTACGAGTGAGAGTTTATATATGGAGTGGATGAACGGATCCTGGCCCTCGGATGAGACACGATGAAGGGCCAGGATCCTTCAACTAATAGGAAACAGTGTCATCTCAAAACTAGAGGGGGTTGGGTCGGTCCGGGTGGAATGGGTCGGGTTCATCAGTGGGTTATAGGGAAGTGATCTTGGCCGTTGATCAATCTGAGATCAACGGCCCAGATCAGACTGGATTAAAACGGCGTCATTTGGACGTTCTTGAAGTAGGCTGGTCTGGACCGGGGCAAGCACGGGTTTTGGGCTGAGTTGTTTGGGCCAATTTGTTTAAAATTGGACTGGCCCAAGTCCGAGAATTCTTTCTTCTCTTTTATTATTATTATTATTATTATTTTTTTTTTTGAATTAATTTATCAAATAATAGCATATAAAACCATAAACAACATTTTACATACAATTGACATTAATTATACTAACATCACTTAATGACAGAAATAAAAATGAAAGATGCACATTTTTTTATTTATTTTTTTATTGAATAAAATAAACACGGACGGGATTACAGATAACTAACGAATATGCCACACAAAATCCAAAACTTGTACAGCAGGACCATTTGTCACATTTTTTATTTCTTTTGGAGCGATTGTCGCGCGAAACAAAAATCACGTGCTCACAGGCTTAAAAACTATTTCTGCTGAAAAACCATTTTTTTAAGCAAATCCAAATAGGCTCATATTTTGTTTTTTATTATATTATTTATTTTGTCTTTTACTTTTTCCTTTTATTTTTTCTTTTTCTTTTAATAATTTTTAGTCTAACTTTTTTATGTTTGCTCATTATACGCGTGAAGTTTAGGCATTTTGTCTAACTCGATCTTGAAGTTGACACATATATGATAAGAGTGGTTTAAAGTAATATGTTTAAATAACTATGAGTGTTTGAATAAAATTTTGTAGAGCATCGGGACCGGAATAACAAAACAGAATAACTAAGAGTGTGCCTAAAAAAAAAAAAAATTCCGTATATTCCAAAATTGTCCTTGTTCACGTGCCCCTAGAGCCACTACATATATAGACACATCACTGCGAAACCCTAAAACCTCTTTTTTTCTCTCTTTCTGCCTCTCTTTGCTTAATTTGGCGTGTAAAGGGGTGAGCAAGTTTCAACTGTGCAGCCATGGCTCTGGTATGTTTCTTAGATCTTCATTCATTCCTTTTGATGTTAAAAAAATAGATCTGAGTTTTCAATTCTTTATGATTTATAGCTAAAGATTTAATCTTTACTACTGTTTTTTCAACCTGTTAGTATATCTAATGTTCTTTTGGTTGTGGGGTTTGTAATGTTTATTGAATTATTAATGTACTTTATTTTGCTAAGTTCTTCATCTTGGTGTCTTTAATAGTTTTATTTGGATTTTTTTGAGTGTAATATGAATTTTATAATTATAAAATCTAAGTGAAGGTTAATTATTTGCTGAATTTTCCATCTGCCTATGCCTATTGGCTATTTGAATTTGTCTTCTCCTAAAGTTTTTTGCATGTATGAATCACTCAATTAAGTAGAGTGCGTATCACTGTATTGGCTGAACTGTGAAGTCCTTTTTTTTCTCCTTTTCTAGATAGCATTTGACCCTCTTGCACGCACCTTGACAATTCCACTGATTACTTATTACGTCGCACTATCACAAAGTACCGGTAACTTTGCCCACCAAGAATTAAGCAGACACGTAGTTCTTGGTTTTTTGGCCTCTGCTGTCGTTTGAACATGTGAACTCATGGTTTTCCTCCCGCTTCATTGACCACTAGGCAACACCCTTCAGTGCCTTGCCTTGAGTGGGGTGAATCTTTTTTCTATTTAGAGAGAGGGGGCTTCACATTCTTAGTATGAGCCTTTGTTTTTAGTTGCTCTGTCCTATAAGCATCTCTTTTCCCTTGAGAAAGACACCCTACAAAGAAGACCAGCTTTTGTATGCGCTGAGTCAAATGGCATTCAAATTATTATTTTTTATTATAAAGAATGTGGCATCTTGAAAGTTTTTAGGATTTTTGAGGTGTTTAACTTGATGATATAGATATATTGTGCCTTTATTGAATCTGTTGGAGTGGAGAAAACATCAGAGGACGCAAATCTATTTGGATTGTTAGCTGAGAATTGAGGTTGAGTTATTTTTTTTCTTACAACAATAATGGTGTTCCGATTGATTAAAATGGGACATTATGCATGAATGCTAGAAGCTTTTCCTTAGCTACTTTTTCAGTAGCAGAACTCTCTTAAGAACAAGTGCAGATGATATGTCCAATTGTATTCTGTTCTTCTTGGGGATGAAATTTCTTGACGATATCCTCGCATTTAAATTTTCTTCATTATATATGTTGCAGGTTTTGCACTCGACAAATAACAACAAAAATGCCTCAAAGGCACTCATTGCTGCTGAGTACACAGGTGTAAAGGTTGAACTTGCTAAGAATTTCGAGATGGGTGTATCAAACAAGACACCTGAGTTTATCAAGATGAATCCAATTGGGAAGGTATGTTATTATTCTGCAGAACCCTATATACTTTCTCATGTACTTCAGACAAGGTTTTGCTAATCTTGGTTGGTGTGTGCTTTTTGACCTGTAGGTTCCTGTGCTTGAAACACCTGATGGCCCTGTTTTCGAGAGCAATGCTATTGCACGCTATGGTGAGGCTATTTCTCATTTTCTTTTATTTGACTTATGATCATATAACAGAAATAAGTCTGACATTGACCTCCTTTAATTCATGCAGTAACTAAATTGAAGCCTGACAATCCTCTCTTTGGCTCTTCGTTGATCCAATATGTATGTATTTTGGTTTCTTAGTTACATTTTTCCTTTGTGAAATTCTTATTCCTCGATTTATGTTCACTTTCTTCTTGATAGGCTCAAATCGAGCAATGGAATGATTTTTCTACCACTGAAATTGATGCAAACATTGCACGATGGCTGTACCCTCGCCTTGGCTATGGTCCATACATTCCTCCAGTATGTCTCGTACTGTGCACTATTTAATAAAATTATTCTGAAACAATAGAAAAGGTAATCAACTGAAAATCTTCTTGTTTTGCAAAAAGGCTGAGGAAGCTGCAGTAGCTGCATTAAAGAGAGCTCTTGATGCTTTGAACACCCATCTTGCATCTAACACGTACTTGGTTGGAGAGTCAATCACATTGGCCGACATTATAATGGGATGCAACTTGAGTATTGGTTTTGGGATGATAATGACTAAAAGCTTTACCAAGGAATTCCCACATGTAGAGAGATACTTCTGGACTGTGGTTAATCAGCCAAATTTCTGCAAGATATTGGGTGAGGTGAAACAAGCTGAATCTATCCCTGCGCCTCCATCCAAGAAGCCTGCACCGGCGAAGGAACCTTCAAAACCCAAAGCAAAGGAGGAGCCAAAGAAAGAGGTTAAGAAGGAAGAACCAAAGTTCGAAGAGGAGGAAGAAGCACCCAAGCCTAAGGCAAAGAATCCTCTTGATCTATTGCCTCCAAGTAAGATGATTCTGGATGAGTGGAAGAGGCTTTACTCCAACACCAAGACCAACTTCCGCGAGGTTGCCATTAAAGGTATATTTTAGTTTTTTCTGTTTTGTTACCTATCTTTCTTTTCAAAAGCTTAGTGAGATTTCTCAGTATTAGTTATTTAAAGATATTTGCTTTCTCCAATCAGTGCATGTTTAGTTTTTCCTAAAAAGTAACCTATAATTTGTTCGAGGAGAGGAAGGTCCCCGAGAGTTGTTCCTTTTTTCATTGTTGAATCTCTCGTTTGAATGATCAATTTATGATCTGCTGTATCTGATTAATCACTAATCTTTACAGAAAATTTTATCTTCTGACCATTTTTAGTTTCAAGTATAGGGATTTGGGAGGTGGAGAATTTGGAAATCTAGCAATAGAAGAGGAAATTTTCCACTTCTTTAAGAAAACATTTGAACTGGTTCCTTGTGAGAATCTTACCCCGTACTGTTCTTGTTTTGCAGGTTTCTGGGACATGTATGATCCTGAAGGATATTCTCTCTGGTTCTGTGATTACAAGTACCAGGATGAGAACACTGTTTCCTTTGTAACCTTGAACAAGGTTGGTGGTTTTCTGCAGAGAATGGATCTGGCACGCAAGTATGCTTTTGGTAAGATGTTGGTAATTGGTTCTGAGGCCCCATATAAGGTGAAGGGCTTGTGGCTTTTCCGTGGAAAAGAAATTCCCAAGTTTGTTATGGATGAATGCTATGACATGGAGCTCTATGAATGGAAGGAAGTAGACATCAACGATGAAGCACAGAAGGAGCGTGTCAACCAAATGATTGAGGATTACGAGCCCTTTGAGGGAGAGTCTCTGTTGGATGCTAAGTGCTTCAAGTAAACATTTTGTTGCATTCGGCGATGGTTCCTTTCCCCTGAGGTTGTAGTTTACCTTGGTTTTGTCCTCCCAAATTTACTTAGATTCTTGTTTTGAAAACTTATCTTGTCTTTTTTGAGAAAGGTTAAAACATATGTTGTCTTAAGAGGTTTTCTTGTCTTTGTAGTAGTATGTTTTCTAAATTATCGGGTTGACAAAGAGAACTGGGATATATTTTTGATTGAGTTGTTTATCCTTTTCCAAGTAAAGCAGTTTTGGCAGTGCTTCATTCACATGAATCACCTTTTGCAACTTGCATGTTAACTTGTATAAGGTGGATTAATTTTTCTTGATTTTTGTGTTTGCAATAGAAGCATAATCATTAGGCATTAAAGACTCTCTCTGCCTTTGGTCTAGTGGTACTGTCGTAAGATATAGGTGTATCATATTATACATGGTAGGGTAGCCTGGTGCATTTATGCGCGGGGTTTGGGAAAGGGCCGTACCACAATGGTCTATTGTATGTAACATTACCCTGTATTTTTGCAAGAGGCTACTTCCACGGCTTGAATCCGTGACCTCCTGGTCACATGGTAACAACTTTACCAGTTACATCACGGCTCTTCTTCCATAGTATACATGGGTGAAAATCCGTATTATACATGGGTGAAAAATATATTTAACTGGAGAAAAAAAGAGAATCATATAATTCTTAGGCAATATATTCGAGTAAAATGAAGGATAAATTCAATTCTGCAATGAAGATAGCTCAGTTTGTGCTATGGAGAAAACTGGGGCAATAGTGAGTTCTCACAGTAAGCAAAGTTCTAACTGATTTAAAATTCCTAAGTACTATTAGGAAAAAACTAATATGAATATATTATAGTTATGTTATATAATACAAATAAGAAAAGGATTAATAAGTAGAATTATAGGTGATTACAAAGTTCAAAGTAATAAATGTAATAGAGTTCGTATTGTATTTGAAGATAGTAAAATACATTTATTTATGACTAAACGGTAACTGTGAAGTAGGACTCTCCTTATATAGTGAAGCTTTTTAACCTTTTAGTGTGCGCAGTATTGTTTTAGAACAGAGGCAATTTAATTACAGTAGTATATAAGGGAAGTTATACTGCCTTTTTTATATTTTTCTTCTTTAATTAAATTAATAGCCTATGATAGTTTTGAGCAGCTACGTTGACTGTTTACTGATCTCCATTGCTTTCTATTCTGATCCAATATAAAGATTCGCCGGGAAAAGATATAAACACAACCACACAAGTTATCCTACATGCAAAAGATATCCACGACAATATTCTTAAAGTTGTGTTTTTTGAACACATATTTTTCTTTATTTTATTTTTCAGGTGAACGCTGCACGTATTTTATTAGACAAAGAAGATGAACTTATGCTAAAACATGATATAACTACAAAAAAAAAAAAAAAAAAACCTCGCGAACCTGTTGCTAAATTGCTTGTAGCTAACAATTTTTTTGATAATATATCGCTAATCAAGCTGTATATATATAGCTATAGAATTTGTCCGTCACCAATTTTTTAGCTACAGAATTTAATTGTCACCAATTTTTGTTTTTTTTTTTTTTTTTTTTTTTTTTGTATCGTAAGTACTGCATTAATCATGCAAATTGAGTAGTTTAATCTTAAACCGTGAGGAATGACTTCAAGCTGTCCAGCATGCAGTATTGCTTTATGGAAATAAAGGAGAAATAAGAGGAGTGACGTGCCTAATAATAAAGGCAAAGTTTCCCAAAAATTGCTTTGATTCCTTGTGAAGAGGAAGGTAATTTACACACACACTGATGAGTTACGGGAGCCCATTAGTTTTTGCTCAAACACCATATTTGGTGCTTAAAATTCATTAAATATGTAGAAATATTAAATTTAAAACCCTTTAACTAACACTTAAAGTCGTATATTAAATCCAGAACCCATAAAGTTAAAATCCTAGCTCCACCTCTGCTCTCCATCTTTAATGAATTCTGGGGTTCAAATTTTGAGAATGAAATACCCTTGCTAGGGAGCGTTATATCTCCAAGCAGAGAGTGGAGAACCAAAAGTAATATTTTAAAATTGAAAAGTTTCTTATATATATATTGTGTGTGTGTGTGGGGGGGGGGGGGAGGGGGTTGAAGATGTGTTTCTTGTTTTTCATGTTGGATTGTGATTTTCTTTGATCTTTGAAAATGCGCAGAAGTTACAGTGGAAATTAGGGATGCATCCCCATCACACTACTTGATGAAGTTTGAATCTTTTTACAAACTATCAGAGAATGGTATTGACATGTATGAATCAAATGAATTTGAAGCCTGGGGCTATAAATGGTAATGATACATCCATTGTTATTTTCTCGATTCTTTTGAATTTCCCTCGCATTTCTCCCGAACAAGAATTTTTAGTGAATTTCTAGGGTCTGGACAAAAGCTACTGGTTCACGTGAACTCATAACTTCTAAGCTTGGTCCGCCCTTGTTGATGGGTTCACTTAAAAAGGTGTAGACATACTTGCAGCACTATTCCTAAATACGCGATGGAGAATCAATTAAAGAATTATACTTAGCATCCAAATCGCAGGAGTGCATCATTCTTGAAAGTTAAAACTAGTTGCTACTCATACAGATTACTCATATTGCATTTGTAGTGTATTTGATTGTGTGGTTGGCGGAATTCTCATCATATGAAGAAATAGTTATGTAATTCTAGACATGAATCTAAGAAATCAGGTTAAGATCTACGTTGTACAGATTCTCCAAAATGACGCCGCACCCTTGTGCGATCCTCCAAAATTACGCTAATTTTGCAGGATCCGACAGGCATCCAGGAGAGTCCGATCAATATAGGTTAAGATTATGTTTGTCAGTTAAGAGTATAATAATGAATAACTATTATTCGATCCACTACAAGTCAACTCAATACGCGCTTTATATTTAAAAATAGAAGTTAGACTTGATTAGTGCACAATCTTGATGTCGCATTTCCCACAATGTCGTCGTTTTCATGTACCATGATATGAATTTATGGAAATTAATTGTTGACGGACTTGGTGCAGGAAGTTGATCATCTATCCCAATGGGGATGACAACATAGAGGGAAACGATTACATCTCCGTCTACTTGGCCATTGCGAATGACAGCTCCTTACCTGCTGGTTGGGAGGCTAATGCTGTGTTTAGCTTCTTTCTGTTTAATCAACTTTGTGACAACTATCTTGTTATACGTGATACATATCGGCTTACCTTCTTCTACTTTACATTCGTTTTTTTTCCTTTTCCTTTTGATCAATATAGAGCATTCTCTGGAACTTCTATGTTCGAAATTTTTCCATCTGAACTCGGACGTAAGATTTTTGTGATGCAATGTATAGGAATGATTATATATGATTTATTGCTTCAGGTCAAGTGCGGCGATTTCACAAGGTCAAGTGCAAATGGGGTTTCTCCAAGCTTATCTCTCACAAAGCACTGAAAGAGCAGTCCAATGGATACCTTGTCGATGACAGTATCATTATCGGAGCTGAGGTATTCGTCGTCAAGAACCAAGGAGTTGGTGAATGTGTGTCGATGTTGGAAGACATCGAGACTAATAAGCATGAATGGAAGATCTATGAGTTTTCAAAATTAGGGGAGTCTTGTTTGTCTAAAGAGTTTACTGTTGGGGATTACAAATGGTATGTCATTGATGTCAGAGGCGGATTAAGGATTTAAATTCTATTGGTTCAGTTGAACCTGGTACCGAAGGGCTGAATCCACCCTTGATTGATGTATTCATATACGTTATATATTTTCTTCTTTGTTTAACTATTTCAGTTTGGTGTTTGAGTAAATAGACGTTCTTATGTCTGGATGCAGGAAAATTCTGCTTTATCCTAACGGTGTTTGTTGTCAAAGGACCAAAGAATCTCTATCTATCTTACATCAGTTGATGCTGAGGGATTTGGTTGCCGGAAAAGGGTTAAGGCAAAATACACCCTTTCTGTCAAAGACCAGATTAATGGTGAACATCACGACGAAGGTTAGTATTTTCTCTTTGTTCCTTAATATAAATTCATTTAGTAGTAGTTGCGTTGATATGAATGAAATCCATTTGATCAACTTTTCCTCCTTATAGGTTATATCTATCTATTTCTGAGCTAAGTGCAGTTCATAAAATCAAATTATTGAATCAGTTTTTTGGTGAAAGAATGGTGGTTTAATGGTGTCATGACTAGTGTTTAATAGTGGTGGAAGAATAGATGCGTGGTGAAGGAGGGGATGATGTTGGCGATGGCTGGGGGAAGAGGGAGGTGGTGGTGGAAGAAGAAGAATTTAGGGGAGGGGTAAAATGGGATAGGTGTGATGAGCAGTGGCAGAGCCACCTTATAGGAATGGGTGTCAAACCACACCATTTCAAAAAGAAAATTTTATATGTATATATACTATGTATTGACTTCCCTTAATTTTCTCGTATGTTTACTTTTATATATTTTGACACCCCTTAATGAAAATTCTGGCTCCGCCACTGATGATGAGGGGGCACGCCACGTGGCATCTACCGCAGTAATATGCCATATGAGATAATATTACCATGGTCGTGATGGAATATATACCACAGCGGAAGCAATAACAGAATCTTATTCACGTGTAATCTATACAACTAGCACGTATGGAGATTTTAGGGTTACCTCTTGAAGCGTAAACACAACAAATCTATGTCGTTCTCCAGGTCCTCAGTTGATACCGCACACCAGCAGATTTTCACAGTCTTCTACTGTGTTACCCAAACAATAACCGAAAATAGAGAATTTTGGGTGGGCAAAATTCTAGTAGAAACCGCAGTCGGAATCATACCCCAAATGTCCAGCCCTTATATCCATATATATAGATGCGTTTTTAGGCCAAAACCGTTTTCAAAACCTGTTAGGTTTCCTTCTCCCACTAAGTAACAATTTCCACTATTTTCTATTATTAAGGCACAATAGGGACCACAGAATTTAATTAACAAGGCTTCCTATTATGATATTAATTTCGAAATTCTAAAATTAATTTCCATCATAATAAATTACGAATTATTCCACTAAAAATTCGTAATTGCACTCCTTAGTTCAATTTCGAAATTCTTCCATAAAACCTTATTTAACTCCCCATGTTAAGATTCAGATACTAATCAATCAAATTAAATTACTGACTATTTAATTTATTGATTACTTCCTTTAGACTTACACTTAACTTATTTCATGTGTCGGATACAAAATCCACCGGCCGGGTTTACACATGAAAACTTATAAGCTTTCATAAAGGAGTATCATCAATCTCAAAATCGAGACATGGATTCCATCAACTAATTATTACTTCGCCAATGTATATCATTGTTATCCAATTTACCAGGCTTATTGACTCGCGAAAGAATCTCGCCTTTTAATAAATCAAAACAACAAGTGACATACACAGCTAATAATAATTATATCAGGATTAAGAGTATAAGTACATTAAATGGACTAGAGAAATTATTTTATAAAGTCAGTATAAAATACTCATCTCTACTTGATCCGTTCAATACATACAAAATGTACTAGCACAAGAAGTTGGAATTAAACCATTCCCATAATCAAGATAAATTATATTTAATCTTGTGCTACAATCATTCCGATGATTTGTCCAATTCCATCATTAGATTGTGAACATTAACTTTTATGTCTTACAAGAACCGATGATTTAATCTTCCGTGTATAAGCTAAACTCTATACACTAAATCATCTACTATGTAAGCAATGGACGCACAAACCAACACATGATCTATTTAAAATGAAACTTTATTGAATTTAAACAAGTAAATAAATAATTGTTCATAAAGAATACTATAACAATACGCATGGCTTATAGTATATTCTAACAATCTCCCACTTAGACTAATAACCATGCGTCTACAATTTTGACACCCATTCCTTCTACATGCTTATCAAAAGTCTTCTGTGGTAAGCTCTTAGTAAACGGATCTGCCAAGTTGTTCTCTGACGCAATCTTGGTGACCACTACATCCCCTCTCTGCACTATATCACGAATTAAATGATATTTACGCTCACTTCGTGGCTCCTTTGAATTTGCAACCGCACCACTATTATCACAGTAAAGCGTAATTGGTGCTTGAATCGAAGGAACCACACCCAACTCTCTCAGGAAGTTACCGAGCCAAACTGCCTCTTTGGCTGCCTCAGAGGCTGCCACATATTCGGCTTCCATGGTGGAATCAGCAACACAAGTTTGCTTGATACTCCTCCAACTTATGGCTCCACCTCCAAGAGTAAACACATTACCTGAGGTAGACTTTCTAGAATCTCTGTCTGATTGGAAATCTGAATCAGTATACCCAATAGGTACCAGGTCATCCGAATGGTAGATCAACATGTAATCCCTAGTCCTTTTCAGGTACTTGATTATATGTTTAACCGCCGTCCAATGCTCTTTCCCAGGATTAGACTGAAATCTGCTAACAACGCCAACGACAAAGCAGATATCAGGCCTAGTGCATAACATAGCATACATGAGGCTCCCCACAGCTGATGCATAAGGGACCGCCTTCATCTTTTCTATCTCTTCATCAGTCTTAGGAGACTGATCTTTAGATAGAGAAATTCCATGTCTGAAAGGAAGGAATCCTTTCTTGGAATCATGCATGCTAAACCTGGAGAGTATTGTATCAATATAAAGACCTTGGGACAAGCCTAATATCCTTTTCTTGCGATCTCGCAAGAGTTTGATCCCAAGGATATGAGCCGCTTCTCCCAAATCTTTCATATCAAAATGTGTGGACAACCACTGCTTAACTGAATTCAACATGCCCACATTATTTCCTATGAGCAGTATGTCATCTACATATAAGATCAAAAATGCCACTTTGTCCCCATCCCACTTTTTGTATACACAAGATTCGTTAAGACACTGATCAAAACCAAAAGTTTTAATCGCCTTATCAAAACAAGTGTTCCATGCCCTAGATGCCTGTTTTAGTCCATAAATGGACCTTTTAAGCTTACACAACATGTGCTCTTTGCCACTTTCCATAAAACCGTCTGGTTGCATCATATAGATGCACTCATCAAGACTTCCATTAAGGAAAGCTGTCTTGACATCCATTTGCCAAATCTCATAATCATAATGAGCAGCAATGGATAAGAGAATCCTTATAGACTTAAGCATGGCTACCGGCGAGAAGGTTTCCTCATAGTCGATCCCTTCTTTCTGAGTAAACCCTTTCGCTACAAGCCTTGCTTTAAAAGTTTGTACTTTTCCATCTACACCTCTCTTTTTCTTATAGATCCACTTGCATCCAATGGGTTTAACCCCATCAGTTGGTTCTACAAGATCCCAAACCTGATTAGAGTACATAAACTCCATCTCTGATTTCATAGAAGCAACCTACTTATCGGCATCCTTATCATGTAGTGCTTGGTCGTAATTGATAGGTTCAGAGGTAGGCTCCTCAGGGATCCTATCATATGATTCTCCCAAGAGCGTATAACGAACTGGCTATCTTATTTCTCTCCCACTACGACTACGCACTACATCAGTTGCAACTACATCACTTTGATTTTGTGGTTGAACCACAACATCATCAGGAACCTGAGTCTCCATGCTATCCTCAGGGATATCAATGACTTCTTCCTATTGTGCAGTCTGCTCAACATGACTCCCACTACTTTGTGGTAGTATGACTGAGGGCACTTGTTCTTGTGGGACATTAAGTTGACATTTCTCCCACTACTAAAGTACAATGGTATGTCAAAATCGACTTCTGGGGTTTGGATATGGTCGTTTTGATTTTCAGATGATTGAGTTTCCATTCCTTTGCTAAGTTCCTGTAAGACGAGTTTACTTCTAGGAACATGGTTCATCAAATAGTCCTCTTCTAGAAACTTGGCATTTGTGCTAACAATTACCTTTTTCTCTTTAGGACAATAGAATAAACCACCTTTCGTCCCTTTTGGATAACCTATAAACACGCATACATCCGTTCTTGCCTCCAATTTATCCGTTTTCCCCTTTAGCACATGTGCCGGACAACCCCAAACTCGAATATGCCGCAGACTAGGCTTGCGCCCAGTCCACAATTCTGTAGGGGTCAAGGGTACTGACTTTGAAGGAACTAAGTTCAGAACATAATTCGCCGTTTCTAAGGCATGTCCCCAAAAAGACGAAGGCAAATCGGAATAACTCATCATTGATCTAACCATTTCCATAAGAGTCCTATTTCTTCTTTCAGCTACACCATTTTGTTGTGGAGTTCCAGGTGCAGATAATTGAGATGTAATTCCACATTCTGATAAATAACCAATGAAGTCCGTAGAGAGGTACTCCCCACCACGATCAGATCGTAGTGTCTTGATATGTTTATTATGTCGCTTTTCAGTCTCAGTCTTGAATTCATTGAACTTTTCAAAACATTCAGACTTTCAACGCAACAAATAAATATATCCATATTTTGAGTAATCATCTGTGAAAGTCACAAAATACTCAAAACCACCTCTTGCTTGGACATTCATTGGACCACACAAATCAGAATGAATTAACTCTAATTTGTCACTTGCCCGATTTCCTTTTGAGAGAAAATTCGTTTTGTCATTTTTCCTTCTAAACAAGATTCACAAGCTGGTAGTGCCTCCACTTTCAATGAACTTAAAAGTCCATCCTTGACCAACTTGGAAATTCTGTTTAGATTTATATGACCCAAACGCAAGTGCCATAAATATGTTTCACTCAATTCAGAAGAACGTTTTCTCTTACTTAGTAAATCAACATTATTCAGTTCTTTAGGTGGTAACTGTTTAGGAATAGAGTCAACAACAAAAAGACCATTAATCAATGTAGCCGAAGAGAGATAACGCTTATTATGAGTAATAATACATTTATCAACGTCATGACAATTAAAATCATAACCATCTCTCATAGCGCTAGAAACCGAAATTAAATTCCTTATAACGGAAGGTACATATAATGTGTCTTTTAAAGCTAAAACTCAACCACTACCAAATGAAATACTAATATTTCCTAATGCTAAAGCTGGGGCTGCTGAACCGTCTGCTTGATAAACATTGATTTCTCCTCTACTTAGCCGCCACGTTATCTGAAACCCCTGCAAATAAGTGCAGATATGATTAGTGGCTCCCGAATCTACACACCATGACATGGTAGAAACAGCCGCTAAAAATGTTTCAACGACAAGTAGATGTAAATCACCTGGTTTATTTTTCAGCTTGGCCAGATAAGTTGGACACTGCTTCTTATGATGCCCGGGCTACTTGCAGTGATAACACTTGCCCTTAGCCTTTTTTACACCAGCAGTCGCGCCACCAACAAAGGGGTTTTGAGCCTTTTTCTTTTTCTGCCCGCCTCTCGGCTTAGAAGAAGAACCTGCCTCAAAATTCAATGCCACGGGAGGAGCTTGGGACTTGATAATAGTCTCTGCCGACTGCAGCTCATTCAACAATTTCGCAAGGGACAAATCCATTTTGTTCATGTTATAATTCAGGCGAAATTGCTGAAAACTGTCAGGCAAAGTCTGCAGGATCATTTCAACCTGCGTGTCCTTATCAATGTTAGCTCCAAGGACCTCCAGTTCATTCAGAAGACTCATCATCTTCAGAACATGGTCCCTGACCGATGAACCTTCAACCATTTTGGTATTCAGAAGGGCTTTCATGGCAGTCTGCTTAACCGCACGATTCTGATCTCCGAACATTTCTTTGAGATTTTCTAGAATATCATAAGCAGACTCCATCGACTGATGCTGATGTTGCAGAACATTCGACATGGATGCCAAAATGTAACATCGCGCCATCTCATCAGCCTTAATCCATTTCTGGTAAGCCTTCTGTTCATCATCTGTGGCATAATCTCCAGGTTTTTCTGGACACACCTCATCGAGCACAAATTTGTACTCTTCAGCAATTAGAACAATATCCAAATTTCGTTTCCAATCAACATAATTTGGACCCTCAAGTTTGTATTGGGTAAGAATGGCAATAAGGGGATTGAAAGCAGTCATTGTCAATCTGGGAGACATTAAATATTTAAATAGATCAAATCAGTTTGTATTATGAACATTAAAATTCAAAACACATTATATATATACAATCTATGCACCTTGAACAACAAATTTCGATGGGAAAGAAGCTATTCTTGCAATATACATATATAATGACAGATTTTCACTCCATAAACTTAAACATGTCATACTCAGATGGAGAGTAAACTGTTAATTTAAGCCAAGTGAATATCAACATTCAACATATATTAGTCCCATTGAACCAACATGCATACTCAGATGGAGAGTAAATACAAATAATCAATGACTAGTATAACATGGTGATTATTCATAATATTTTTTTATCCGATATGGAAGAAGACCTACGTCAACGCGTAAAAAACATTATATCACTGATTTTTTAAGCCCCAGGACCAAGGGAATTGATCCCCACAATTACTGAAATTAAAAACAACTTAAAAAAAATTCAGAATTTTAGAAAAATAGCACAAACACCATCTAAACGACCCCGAGAGCCCAAAAAACGACTTCAATCATGAATAAAATTCACGTGTATTGCTAACTGGGCCATTTCGCATGGACTTGCCAAGTTTCAGATCAATCGAAGTCCGTCAACTTTTTGACCTCCGATTTTCTGCCCTAATTCGGCAAAACTTGTTTTGCCGTTTTACATGATAAAATTCAACTTTCAGATTATTCTCACTCAACATCACCAATATTAAAAGGATACATCAAGTTTTCGAATAATCAACACAACCCATAACAGATAATCACACCAAAAAATAGTGCAGGTTTTCAGAAAAAACAAACTTTGCATGTAATTCAAAACTTGCATATAGAATATGAGATTAATCCTTATGGTTTATCCTAATTATTTAATTAGACGTGAGTAAGCTCTGATACCAATTGATGATATATATACCACAGCGGAAGCAATAGCAGAATCATATTCATGTGTAATCTAAACAACTAGCACGTATGGAGATTTTAGGGTTACCTCTTGAAGCGTAAACACAACAAATCTATGTCGTTCTCCAGTTCCTCAGTTGATACCACACATCAGCAGATTTCCACAGTCTTCTACTGTGTTACCCAAACAATAACCGAAAATAG
Source organism: Nicotiana sylvestris (assembly GCF_000393655.2). Taxonomy (NCBI): domain Eukaryota; kingdom Viridiplantae; phylum Streptophyta; class Magnoliopsida; order Solanales; family Solanaceae; genus Nicotiana; species Nicotiana sylvestris. Next base: position 9,392,998 of record NC_091059.1, read on the forward strand.
AGAATTTTGGGTGGGCAAAATTCTAGTAGAAACCGCAGTTGGAATCATACCCCAAACGTCCAGCCCTTATATCCATATATATAGCTGCGTTTTTAGGTCAAAACCGTTTTCAAAACCTGTTAGGTTTCCTTCTCCCACTAAGGGACGGTTTTCATGTTTTCTTTCCTACTAAGTAACAGTTTCCACTATTTTCTATTATTAAGGCACAATAGGGACCACAAAATTTAATTAACAAGGCTTCCTATTATGATATTAATTTCAAAATTCTGAAATTAATTTCCATCATAATAAATTACGAATTATTCCACTAAAAATTCGTAATTGTACTTCTTAGTTCAATTTCAAAATTCTTCCATAAAACCTTATTTAACTCCCCATGTTAAGATTCAGATACTAATCAATCAAATTAAATTACTGACTATTTAATTTATTGATTATTTCCTTTATACTTATACTTAACTTATTTCATGTGTCGGATACAAAATTCATCGGCCGGGTTTACACATGAAAACATATAAGCTTTCATAAAGGAGTATCATCAATCTCAAAATCGAGACATGGATTCCATCAACTAATTATTACTTCGCCAATGTATATCATTGTTATCCAATTTACCAGGCTTATTGACTCGCGAAAGAATCTCGCCTTTTAATAAATCAAAACAACAAGTGACATACACAACTAATAATAATTATATCATGATTAAGAGTATAAGTACATTATATGGACTAGAGAAATTATTTTATAAAGTCAGTATAAAATACTCATCTCTACTTGATCCGTTCAATACATACAAAATGTACTAGCACAAGAAGTTGGAATTAAACCATTCCCATAATCAAGATAAATTATATTTAATCTTGTGCTACAATCATTCCGATGATTTGTCCAATTCCATCATTAGATTGTGAACATTAACTTTTATGTCTTACAAGAACCGATGATTTAATCTTCCGTGTATAAGCTAAACTCTATACACTAAATCATCTACTATGTAAGCAATGGACGCACAAACCAACACATGATCTATTTAAAATGAAACTTTATTGAATTTAAACAAGTAAATAAATAATTGTTCATAAAGAATACTATAACAATACGCATGGCTTATAGTATATTCTAACAGGTCGATGTAATGCTGTACCTTGGGCCGGGCCTGGACCTAAATGGGCCAAATGGGTCGGGCTTAACGGGCCTGGGCCTAGCGGTCCTGGTCTATGGCCTCACGGTCCCGGGCTTCTCGGGCTCAACGGGTGGAACCAGCCCGTGACGGGCCTAAGCCCATATGGTCCTGGGCTAAACGGGCCGGGCTCGTAGGCTTAGCGGGCCTAACGGGCTTTTTGATTTCCGTTTTTTTAAGGCAATTTCTTGTAAACCATATCAAGGCTATATAAATAATATATATGTAGAAATCAAATTATTAGAGTGCTTCAATACATAGAAATCAAATCATTTTTGTAAATTGAAAAAAATGGCTATTTGTGCAATATGGCCGTTGGTGGTCATTGGAGGTGGGGCCCTCATTTTGAATTTTGAAAAATCTTGTTTTGAAGACTTCTATAGTATACTAGTATAGTATATAATATATATATATATATATATATATATATATATATATATATATATAGTATATTAAAAATAAGTAGATATGTATATATATATATATATAGATTTTCTTGTAGTATATATTGTATGTTATGTATATATATTACCTTATATATTTTCTTGTAGTATATATTGTATGTTATGTGTATATATTACCTTATATATTTTCTTGTAGTATATATTGTATGTTATGTATATATATTATAGCTTATAAATAATTGCAAGTTAAAGACCAAAAAAATATTGCAAAAATATATTCAAGGGCATGTCTTATAATTTTTATTACCAAAAATGACATATCTTTCTTAGTCTTCCTCCCCCCAATGGAATGAGCACAACAAGGTACTAATACCACCATTAAAAGGGAGCAAAACTAAAAGAAGATATGCCAAAGTACAAGGTACACCTCTACATTGTATCTCTAACAAATTTCATAAATCCTTCAAGGTTCAGAGGAGGTTGCGTTGGTGGTGGTAGAAAAGAAACTTGTTCATCACCACTTCCGGGCGAAGTAGCATCCTCCGCAATTTCCGCCATCATTTCTTCATAAGCTTCATCTATCGCCGGTTGTGATTCCGCAATTCCAAAGTTCCTTCTTTCCGAGCGGATCCAATCTCTAAACAGTATAGATTTTTCCAAGCTCTCCCTCATTGACGCTCTATGATCACCTATTTGAAGTCTTGCTTGACTGAAAGCGCTCTCTGATGCAACAGTTGAAGCTTGAATAGATAAAATATCCCGAGCCATCCTTGCAAGAACCGGGAAATGTTTTTCCTTTGCCTTCCACCATTCCAAAAGATCAAAAGTGCCGTCTGGATTTTCCTTTTCAAGTCCCTGCGACAAATAAACTTGAAGCTCATTTAGATGTGAAGTTTCATCATAATTATCACCTTGAGAACCCCTGAACTTCGTCCAAGATTTAAGTGTTTTTAAGCCCGCAGCTCTTTTAAACGATTGTGAACTAGACGAAGTAGGGGTTGGAACATTTGGCCTAGCATGCTCTAAGGCAAGTTGATAATCATTATAAATTGTTTGAGCATTAATTTTAATTGAGGCTTTTGCATCTGCAAGTGTAGCAAATTCCTCATTTGAAAGATCTAAAGCCTTATAAATATTTGAGTACCAAAAATGAGGACCTCCTAATTTCATTGTAGGATTTAACATTGCAGCAACACCATAAATAGGAGGGATAGGGAAAAAATATTTTTTAAACTTTTCTTTCATTGCATTTATAGCAAGTTGATAAATTTCCCCACCCTCCGAAAATTCAACAAACAAATCACATAGTGCTGCAATATAAACTAAACAGTTTGAAATAGTAGGATAATATTGCCCAGAAAATGCATTTGTAGCAATTTGAAAATGTTCTAAAAAATCTATAAGAATTTTAACATTCGTCCAATCTTGAGTAGTAAGCATTTCATCATCATCCTCACCACCTACCCGAGCATTAAACGTTGCATTAATTGGGTTTCTATATTCATATGCAACTACTAAACTTTCGTACATATAATTCCATCTAGTCGGGCAAGGTTTAGGAACCTTTCTTTCTCTAAGGCCATATTCATCACATTTTTTAAAATATTCTCTTAGTCTACTTCTACGGTTTGAATAAAAAAGCCAATTAAGAGCCATTCTAACCTTTTTAATTTCTAAATTTAAAATTCGCATACCATCACCGACAATTAAATGATAAATATGACAAATACATCTAACATGAAATATATTTCTAAATGCGGGATTTAGTGTTGTTGTAAGTATGCCTATAGCACTAGTGTTACTAGAAGTATTATCCATAGAAATTGATATTATTTTATCTCTAAAGCATAAATATCTACAAATATCTGCAACAATATTAGCTATAAACTTACCTGTGTGACATGAATTAATTATTCTATACACAATAATGCGTTTTTGCATTGTCCACTCCTCATCTATCCAATGACTTGTAACAGTTAGATAATCACAATCATTACCACTTCTACCAATATCAGTAGTAATAGAAATCCGATTACTTATATGAGTAAATAAATACCGCAAATATTGTTCATATTCATGTTTATATTTATAAATATCGCTCTTAACTGTTGCGCGAGGCCAACCTTTATAAGTAGGATTAAAAACTCTTCTAATATAATGCACCCAATTAGGATTAGAAGGAAAAGTATAAGGTAAGCACATAACGGTAATCATCTTTGCTAATTCTTCACGATCTCTATTAGGATCGTAATATAAAATACCTCCGGTCACAGTGTTAATTCCGGGTTGAACTAGATTTGAACCTGTACTAGGGTTAACCGTAGAATCTACACTTGTCCCCTCTAGCTGCGCTTTCATTTGTAAAATCTAGCTTTATCTCTAGGGTGTGTTTTTATGTGCCTAGTCAAACTACCCGTGCCGCTACGGTCTCCAGTATATTTATGCGCCATTAATTTCAAACAAGTTTTACACTTAGCCTTATTTTGTTCTCTTACTTGAGTAAAACAATTCCAAACTAATGATGTTTCTAGGCGTTTAGCAGGTTCTCTATTAAAAGTAGGAGTTTCTACAGGTGAGTCGGCCGGTGCATCTGTTGGGTTATTAACAGGACTAGTAGGTGTATCATCTAAATCCGATGCTTGGGTTTTATCATCATCCTCATTTTCCTCATTATTTTCTGAGATAGTTTCATTAGGATAAAGAAAATTCATAATTTCAGCATCTAATCTTTCACCTGGTACAACATTATGGCAAAATTCACTATCGGTAAATTGAAAACAAGGGTGATCACTATCAAGAATTATGGGAGAAGGAGGACGTCTAGGTTGGCGACTACTTTCAACTTGCTTATTTTTTCTAGGTCGGGGAGCCGGGGGAAGGGTAGTTGGTTGGCCACTACTTTCACCGGTTTTATCTTTTCACTTACCAAATATTTTTTTCAAAGAAAATGCCATATTAATTACAATTATGCAAACTAAAACACACAAAAATATATTCTTAAAACTTAAGAGTTGAAACGAGTTTACCGGATTGCCGAACAACTTCTTGAAAATTGAAAATCGTTGAAGACTTGAAGGACTTCAATTCACTAACTTCACAATTTTTCACGAAGTTTCAACAATAAAATAAGCAATTCTAGTAGAGAGATTGAGAGAGATTGATGAATTGGTGAGTAAAAATGAAAGAATTAGGGGGTATTTATAGTTGAGAAATGGAAAAAAGTGTAATTATATAAAGTTTGGGGGCCAAATGGCTATTTTAGAAACTACCAAACGGTCAAAAAAACCCCAAATGGCTACTTTTTAAATATGGCCATTGGGCTATTTTTTTTAATTTTTTTTTTTTAAAATTATAGCCGTTAGGCCCGGACCAGGCCCGCCAGCCGGTCCCGGGCTCGCGGGCTTAACATGGAAGACCAGCCCGCCTCGGGCTTTAAGGGACTGTTAGGACCGGCCCACCAGGCCCGTTAAGCCCGTTAGGACCGCGGGCCCGGTCCGGTCCGATTCAGGACCGGCCCACAGTGTAGCATTAGGTCGATGATCCTAATGGCTGAGGGATATTTTTGCACCAATTCTATGATGTCGAGGGCTATGGTATGTATAGTCGATTATGTACATGGTTAAAAGCACTTTCAATATATCTATATCAAACGGATCCTTCATTTTAGATTTGATTAGTTCTTTGAATACTTCGACATTATTATCTTGCAGTTAGTTCAAATTGGTTTCCCTGCATTTATGCCGCTACATGAATTAAAGGATCCGAAAAGAGGCTTCATTGTCAAAGATTGTTGCATTGTGGAAGCAGATGTTTCTATCATTGGTGTTGTTAATGGCCTAACCTAATTGTTGATTTTCTATTTAACAAGCAAAATATTTCATAATATTATGCTCTTACTTAGACTAAACATCTGATATACATTAAGTTCAGTGATTCTTTTAGCCACTTTATTGAACATAACTTATGATATGTTCTTCTGCTAGTGTTTGAATTGATTATGTATAGGTTTCTCATCTCTTCCTTAGCTTGTTATCTTTACCGGTCTATTTCTATAAGTCTTTGGTCTAGTTATTGCAGAGTAATGCTCATTCCTGCATTCATATGGTGATCGATGTTTCATGCAATTCAACTTACCGATTGAACTGCATGGAAACAACCTCTTGAAGAAATGCAGAGTAAGACTGCATACAATAGACCCTTGTGGTCCAGCCTTTCCGTGGACCCCACGCATAACAGGAGCTTGGTGTATCGTACTTGCCCCTTTTCTTTTTCCAAGTTACATATTGAAAGCTTGAAACTCTTTTGCAATTTCGTGTTTGCGCCGTGGAAGCAGTCACTAATGCTTGTATTAGGGTAAGCTATCTGTATCACACCCGTGCAACCCTTCCCGAATCCTGCGCGAGTGTTACTTCTTATAAAGAGAAATGATCAAATATGTAATCACCCCCTATATAAAAAAACTACATCACTCGCTCTAAACTTCTTATATATAAGAGTTGAGTCGTTCAAACATATTTTACCTTTCCATGAACACTAGGAGGTTTCTTTAAAGTCAAATTTTAAGATTTCAGATATTCAAAGCTAGAAGGTTGCTAACAAAGACAATTTATGAACTCATTCACAAATGCACTTTTTAGAAGTTTGAATCTTTTAAATGATGCTTAAGAAGCTATTAATGAGGTATCTATCACAAAAACAACCAAACTGTCCAAGGCTACAAATTATCAAAAGCTAGCAATTTTGTAGGAAAAATGACACTGTATAGCTGTTGGAAAAATAATAGATGAAAAAATATATAAAATTTGTATATATATATATATATATATATATACATTATATATGTTATATATAAAAATTATACAAATTTTATATACTTTTTCAGCTACCACATATAAATAGTTTCTGGCACGGGCTAAAAGTGATAATACCCCAATTTTATATGGCATTCGGTTTTTCAAAATTAGTTCAAACAGCGAAATAAGGATGTCTAGATATCGTTACGACTAGATAACATATTTGCACCAAATACAAAAGAAGATTAGAAGCTTAACTACTAATAATATCTAACTCAACTTAGTTAATCTTAATTGCATTGAGATGATACCAAATGATTATTTGAATTCAAGTACTACCACAAAAAAAGTATCAACCGTTCTTTTTATAACTAAATCAAATGTTCTAATCATTCATATATATATATATATATATATATATATATATATATATATATATATATATATATAATCCCAAAGCCAAAAGTAAATTGCTAAAATATCCCACAAAAGTATATAATCCTTCCATATTCTTTTTGTATCAAAAAGTAAATTTACCTTTTAATAAATAATAATGTATACTACAACTATAATAGATCAGATAAATGAGAAGACAATAGCAGGAAAGATAAAATAAATGATACTAGTAAATATTTACGTTGCACCCTTTCAACTCCCGGATAAAATTGCACCTTTTCAATTCCTAAGAATTACTCCCTCCGGTCATTTTTACTTGGCACGTTTTGACTTTTCACGTCCCTTAAGAAATAATAAATAAAGTGCATCATTTATTATGATACCCATATTAATTGATGCATATTTTATTGGACATGAAAAAATGATTTGAAATGAGTAATAAATACTGTAGGTATAACATGAAAAAAAAATTATTTTCTCGTAAAGTAATAAATTAAAATGAAGTTTATTTTTAGTACAGTAAACGAGGAGACTAAAGTCCCAAAAAGTTTATTACCGTCGGAAAGTTTCTTTCACTTCTCTTCAACATGGCGACGATTTCTGCGGAAGGTGATGGTTTGAACTCCTTCTAAAACATACAGTATTTGGCTTATCATATTATTTTTTTCTTATATATATATATATATATGTTGGATTTTAAATATTTATCCTTTTATGTTGACAGAAGTTAAAGCAGCACCAGCTCGTTACTTGTTGAAGTTTGAATCCTTTTCTGTGCTCTCAACGAATGGTATAAACAAATATGAATCGAGTGTGTTCGAGTCCTGCGGTTACAAATGGTACTGCTCATCATTAGCTTCTCACATTTGTCCAAGTCATATTTTTATCTTTATTTTTGAGTTTTTGGTATGAATAATCTTTGCCAAGTACCTTGACATATGGTGTCAATATTCAGAGGCGGACCTAAAATTTGAAGGTGGCGGGGGCACATGAGTGAAGTCTTATCTAGTGCCCCCATGGAACTTTTAATCGTAAGGGTTTCAAGCAAAATATATGACCATTTTTACCGAAGATAACAGGGGCCAGTGACCCCCTCTTCTACATGCATAGGTCTGCCTCTGTCAATGTTAATGTATTGAATTCCAGAGTGATTTTTGGCTTTTGTTCTAAAGATTGGGACTTGCAACTTGTCCATTCTGAGGGCTTCTTTCACCTCATCAGTAGAAATTTTCTTGTGTGTGAGGGATGTAGCATACTGAGCCAGTAAGTCTGCCACCCCATTTCCTTCTCTAAGACAATGTTTGACCTTGATGTTATGTTGTTGCACCTTTTCTTGAATTTGAGTGATGTCTTCTTGGAGTCTCCATGGAATTTTGTACTTTCCCAATATCATATTTACCACCATGAGAGAGTCTAGCTCTAGTGTAAAGTCCTCTTAGTTTTTTTCACAACATCATAATGTCCAAAAGCGGATGTAGTGTTCTACCAATGGGTTCAACTGAACCCATAACTTTCGACGCGGACTAAAAACTTATATGTAAATCTTGGATCCGCATCTGTTAATGTCCCCTGAGTAGTTGTTAGTCAAGAACTGGACTGATGCTGCGAAAGCCATAACCAAATGTCCATTTCCATTTCTAACAACACCACCAGCTCATGCACTCTTTTGATTAATAATGAAGCTACCGTCTGTGTTAACTTTCCAAGAGTTCTATTCAGGTTTCTTCCCTTTGAGCATCAACTTTTTAGCTTTGTCTTGTAGGTTTCAGTTACATGACACACTTTATGCCATGTCCACTCCCACTCCATGTTGCTGAACTTCTTCCCCATAGCGATTTTGATCTGAAATAAAACTTGTTGACAAATTCTAAAAACAGAAATACTCTCTCTATTTCAGTTTACGTGAACTTATTTCCTTTTTGGTCCGTTCCAAAAAAATAACCCCTTTCTAAATTTGGTAACAATTTAGCTTAAACTTACAATTCTACCCTTAATGAGAAGCTTTTATAACCACACAAATACTCTGGGCCTCTTTTTGGCTTGTTTAGGACCACAAATTCCAAAAGTTTCATTTTTTCTTAACTCCGTGCTCAGTCAAACAGATTCACACATAAATTGGAACGGAGGGAGTATTATTCTTATCATATTTTTTTCCATATCTCGCCTTCCATAGTTCCCAACATACAATAACTGGGGTAATCTGGAGAAAAAATTTGTGAAGTGTATTTTTGGGCTGTCTATTTCACCAGCAATTGAAGATACTAAGGATTGTTCATCGTGTAGGTTGAAATACCAGTGGATCACAAATGTTCCACCACACATTTTTAGCTATATCGCAATTGGAATACATGATTAATTATTTCTTCCACTGGTATCGTGCAACAACAACATCTAGACATAATGTTAATACCAATGATTAGTGCCATTTTCTTGTCTTGTGACCTAGACATAACTTAACCCATAACCTACACACAATGTTCTAGACATAACTTATTACAATTTTGAAATATGGGTTAGAATTTGATGTTTTTTATAACATTTTGATGGTTTTTCACAAATATATTATGTTTGTATGAAAAATACATATTGGGTTCACCTGCTCCTGGACATGTCCAGTTGTCCACCTATTGTGGTAATTTAGTGGGTTGAGTAATCATTACTTCGTGTGTATATACATTTTTTCTTTCAAAAATATTTTTACACATAAAATTAAAATCTTTTGCGAAGTTAAATATGATGACACCTACTAAACGGTGTCTCTGCCACTGCTTAAGTTTCATTCAACGTATACTAAAGTTGTTTTATTCAAAATTTGATGAAACGTAAGTATAAATTGACTGATCTATATACACACGGGCGTGTATACTTGTCCTTGAGTCCATGTTTTGAAAGAATTTAGGTTATAAGATAAGAATATTTTGTTGTTGATAAGTAAAGGATTAACAAAGTTAGTAAGAGATTACAAGGGAAGAATATATCCAATGATTAGTGCCATATTCTGGAATATTAGAGGTGTTAGGTCCAAAAAGGCCATATACATCGTTTGAAAAACTTAATCAATATAAACAATTACGATTTTGTGGTTGTCTTTGAGCCTTTATTAAATAGCCGCTAAATTGAAGGTAGCAGAAGATTCTTGGATTTCCAACACTGTTTGGCAAATATCAACAAATAAATCTGGTACTTTTGGAATTACCAAGCAGTGCTAGTTGCCAATGAGGATCAACAAATTACTCTTTGTTTCAAAAGAAATAGCATAAATGATGACAATTATGTCGCATCTATTTATGCTAAGTGCAGTGATACAGAGAGAAAAGATCTATAGGAAGGCTTAGAGAACATAACAAGTGTTATCAATGACCCTTGGTGTATGGGAGGAGACTTCGATATAGTTATGGAGCCGGTGGAGAAGTTGGGAGGCAGACCTTGCAGAGCATACAAAAGCTTTGAAGTCCAAGAAAAAGAATCTCGAAAAGGTTGAACAGAATCTTGATGAATGACCAATGGGCTCAAAAGTTTCAACACAACTTGTCAGGCACCTTGTGACAACAAGTTCTGATCATAGCCCTTTACTCATGAAATGTCAAAATGTTTAGCAGGAGGTTATTAAGTATTTCAGGTTCCTCAACTTTTTGGGTATAACAACCAGGTTTTATGGAAGTAGTCCAAGACTCGTGGAACACTCAAATAACAGAAAATGCTATGTGGAGATTGAAGACTAAATTGCAAACACTGGCTAGAAATCTCAGCTCAGTGGTCAAGAGATAAAATTGGCGACATATACGAGCAATTCAATATCTAGGAAGTCAAAGTACGACAACATGAAGAGTTGGACCTTCAACAGAACTCGGAGTATATCAGGGAAGAACTTAACAGAGCTCATGCGGAGTATGTCAAATGGCATGGTGTACATGACAATATTTTAAGGCAAAAATTCAAAGTCAAACGGTTTCAAGAAGGAGACTACAACACTAGTTATTTCCACAGTGTCCTCAGAAGAAGACTCCACATTCACAAAATCAAAAACCATAGAGACAGATGGGTGCAAGGGGATGATAAGATTGTCGAGGCAGCTGAAGCATTTTGAGAAACTTTTCAATCTTCAAGCCCCTATTATGAATAACTCGATTCTTAACTATATTCCTAACATCATCTCTATTGAAGAGAGCGACTACCTGACAACTATTCTAGACATCAATAAGATTAGAGAGACAGTCTTCAATCTCAGTGCACATAGTGCAGCAGGTCCACATGGTTTCAATAGGGTATTTTTCTAGACTTGTTGGGGAATTATCAAAGAAGATATTTCGACTTTCGTCCAGATCTTTTTTAATGGTCGCAATCTTACCAAATTTTATTCCCACTCTTGCATTGTCCTCATTCCCAAAGTTGAGTCCCCTACCAACTTCTATGAATTAAGAGCAGTCAGTTTAACGAACTTAGTACAAAGATCATCTCCCAAATCGTAGCGGGAAAGTTAAACAAACACTTTTCTATCAAAGTTGATCTCAGACACCTAAAACGGCTTTGTGAAAGGAAGGCTCAGAACACTGAATGTGATGCTAGCTCAAGAGATTATACCGGGAATTAGAAAAGACAATAAAGGTGGGAATGTGGTAATTAAGTTAGACATGACCAAGGCATATGATAGACTGTCTTGGACCATTTTTAGCTTCTGTTATGAGAAAGTTTGGCTTTGCAGAATCATGGTGTGATATTATATTGAGGCTGGTGTCTGATGCTTGGTATTTTATTGTTACTAATGGTGCAAGAATGGGGTTCTTTACATCTTCACAAGGGTTGAAGCAAGGTGACCGACAATCACCTTTGTTTATCATAGTTGCTGAAGTACTGTCCAGATCCTTGAATAAGCTTCACTCTGATCCTGAGTTCATTCCTTTTCACATGAATCAAAGATGTCCAGAAATCAACCACCTGGCTTACACCAATGATATTGTGATTTTCAGTGTTGGCAATAACAAATCTGTCAGATTGATTATGCAACAAGTTAGCAACTACAAAAGAGCGTCTAGGCAAAACGTTAATGGAGACAATAGTTTCTTTCTCACAAATCCTAAAGCAAGAGCACAAAGAATCAACAATATGAGAGTAGCTACTGGCTTCATGGAAAAAAGTTTTCCCTTTAACTTTCTTGGCTGCTCCTTATACATGGGCAGGAAAAAAACTCTCTCACTTTGACACGATGGTGGAAAAAGTGGCTAAAAGATTGTATGGGTGGCTACTTATGTGTGGTGGTAGAGTGGTCCTTATAAAAAATGTCCTCCAATCTCTCCCTATTTACACACTATCTGCTTTGAGTCCTCCTAAGGGCACCCTTAATTTGATTGAAAAATATTTGGCTAGGTTCTTCTGGGGCACTTCAGCGGATAAAAACAAGTATCATTGGAGTGTTTGGAGGAACATGTGCCTTCCAAAAGAAGAGTGTGGCATTGGCATTAGGTCGATGGAGGATATTAGCAATACATTAGCCATGAAGAGGTGGTGCAGATTTAGAACTTAAAATACTCTATGGGCAACCTACCTCAGAGCTAAAGATTGTATCAGGTCTCATCCTGTGGCTAAAAAGTGGGTGCTAGGTAACTCACATGCTTGGAGACATATGATCCAAATTAGAGACAGAGTGAAAGAGCACCTTTGGAAAATTATTGAGGGAAATAACAGCTTCTAGTGGGATAACTGGTCAGGAAAAGGGGCTTTAGCCAAGCATTTCCCAAATGACAGATTGAGTAAAACCATCATAGTTAAGGAATTTGTTCGTGAGGGTAACTGGAACATGGATAAGCTAATCAACACTCTCAATGAGCAGATTGCTAGCCACATCAGTGCAATAGAAATTGGAGACTAGAGAAAAGAGGACAATGCCATGTGGGATGCCTCAGAAGATGGTCAATTTTCCAACAAAAGTGCCTAGAAAACTATAAGGAACATGAAATCAAAGAATGCAGCTCTTCACAATATGTGGCTCAATTGCATCCCCCTCAAAATTTCTTTCTTGGCTTGGAGATTATACCTCGGAAAACTTCCTTTTGATGGAGTTATTTCTAAATTTGGTAACCATATTGTTTCCAGATGCAAGTGTTGTAACAATCCTAAGGGAGACTCAATGGAACATGTCTTCATAGAAGGAGAAGTTGCTCAGCTTTTTTGGAAAGCTTTTGGAGCCCCCTTAGGCATCAAATATGAAAACTGAAGCATCAGAACGATTTTTAAAATCTGGTGGGATGCAAAATCAAAGAACAACATTCACAAGTTCAAACTTTGCGCTATCCCTCTGGTTATATGTTGGAAAATATGGAGAAGTTGGAGCTCATGTAGGTATAGTGAGCCAAAAAAAATTTCAGGCAAGGGGTATGGAAATGCACATCAACTGGAAGGATCGAAGTAAATATCGATGGAAGCTATTTCAAGGAGACAGGAAAAGCGGGTATAGGAGGAATAGTCAGAGATCAACAAGGAGAACTAATCATGGAATTTCCGGTAATAATTTGCCAAGCCCAAAAATGATCTTAGTTCCTTTATCCCCTTGGTTCTTGCCAATCAACTGTTGCTTGCACCTTCTTTAGGTCCATCTTCACTTGGTTTTCACTAACCAAATGGCCTAGAAACTTTATTTCGCAGCTTGCAAATTCACATTTCTCCATCTTGACATAGATTTGATAGGCTCTAATTCTTTCCAACACTTCTTTAAGTGAGACAAATGTTCGTCAAGGGTCCAGCTATAAATGACTATGTCGTCTAAGTAAACAACTACAAAGTCATCAAGATACTCGTAAAGAACATTGTTCATTAAATTATAGAAAGTTTCTGGGGCATTGGCCTAGCCCAAATGACATTACAAGAAATTCAAAGCTACCATATCTAGTTACACAAGTGGTCTTAGGGGCATCCCCTCGGCTATCCTAACCTGTCAATAACCTCACCTTAGGTTTAACTTAGTAAGATAACTAGCCTTCGAGAGCTTGTCCAGCAGATCTTTAATCAAATGGGACCGGTACTTGTTTTTGGCGGTCACTTTATTCAGCGCCCTATAGTACACACATCCGTAGAGTACCATCTTGCTTTTTTCGGAACAAAACAGGAGTACCATATGGAGCCTTCAATGGTTGAATTAACCCGGCGTCAAGAAACTCAGACAATTGCTTCCTTAATTTAGTAAGTTCCATAGGCGACATGTAGTAACGAGGCCGCGCATGCAGTAATGATCCAGGAATAAGTTCAATCCTGTGATTAATCTTCCTCATCGGTGGTTACTCCCTTTGCAATTCTGGAGGCATCACATCTTTGAATTCCTTCAGCAAATCTGCAACGCAATCTGGGACATGAATCTGCATATCCATCTTGACTTCAATGAGTGCAGCGAGGTATGTTTCGTCATCCCTCTTAAAGCCCTTCTAAAATGCAATAACAGTAATCGAAGCGGCAACCCCAGCATTCTTTCTTTCATCCATGTAGGGTCGAATGCCTTTCACAAAGACGGAGTTTGTCTCCCCTATGAACTTAAGTCCATTCAAATAAGGAATTAGAGCGACTTTGTTCTTCTTCAGTAAATCAATTCCCAACAGCACATTGAAGTCATCCAATGGCACAACAGTCATGTTGAACTTTCCAGACCAATGGCCTAATATTATCTGGACATCTAGCGCCACCCCATAACCAGGTTGCGCCTTTGAGTTCACAGCCTTCATCTTGGTCGGACACTTTTTCACCTACAACCCATACTCTTGAACAATTCTGGAGGCAACAAAGGTGTGCGTGGCTCTGGTATCAACCACTGTCATGACACTCATGTTTCCAATTTTTAGATCCACATACATTAGTATGGAATAAGCATTAGCCAAATCATCTCACGTAGTATTCACGTATGCAACTTCTTCCTTGGTAGCATTTTTCTCATCATCCGCCATAGTTAGACAAGCCAAAGTGTTCAACAGCCGCAACGGATTCACATAAGCAACAACTTCCTATCCCTTTCCTTATCCTCTTCAGCAAGAAGAGCATTTATCTTTCATGGATTTGGACAGTTTCGTATGTGATGTCCAGGTTTTTGACATGTCCAGCAAACCTTTTCACCACCCGTTGGCCTGTTTGTTTTTGACGAAGAAGAGTCCATCTTCCCTTTGCCTTTGTTATTTCCATCTTGGTTTCGATTGTCCTTTTTCCAGTCGTTACTATTCTCTTTTTTCTTTGACTTATAAGAAGAGGGAGGATCAGAAGTTAGACAAGTTGAGCGAAAATCCACCAATGCATTCGCTGCCGCAATTGCACTAGACAGATCTTTAACTTTTTGCCTACGAATTTTATTTTGTGCCCAGCCTTGCATTTTGAAAATGAAATTATGCAGTTTATCCCATCCAACGTGTTTTGGATGTCCAACAACAAGGATGAAAAATCTTTCACATAGTTCCGAATAGAACCAGTTTGTCTCAACTGCTTCAAGCGATCCCTAGCAACCCAAGATGAGTTGCTAGGCAAGAACTTATCCCGAGCTGCTTCAACTGCCTTGTATGTGCGTGGCACATGGGCGCAACCTTTGAATTTTGGCGCCAATCATGCAAACTCTTGTCATGTCTTCGCGCCATGCCATTGTGCAGCATGCCTTGCGCGCATGTCTGCCAATCTGCATGCCCCGCTCGCCCATGACACTGCCTTATCCGCGCCCATTTGCCTTGCCACGTCCTGCCTTAGCTTGCCTTAGTTTTTCCAGACCTTGCTATGCTTTTGCTGCCCGTCGTCTTTTCCTTGCCATGTTCATGCCAATGCCATGGTCTTGTAATGCCTTCACACCTAAGCTACATGCCATCGTGCCCTAGTCCATGCCCATCTACACCAGCCCATGTCGGACATCCTTGTCAACATGATGCCACAGTCATCATAGGGTCGTCCTGAGGTCCATCATGTAAATCCCTCTTCATGCCCATGCCATGTTTGATCAATCAAGTCGAGGGGATAACAATAGTGGTCTCTCCAAATCCCCCCAACACCTCAGGAGGTGAAAGCCTGGGGTGTTTCTTAAATTAAAAAAGAAACAAGTGAAGAATATATATGTTGTTTTTCCAAGAAAACACCCAACCTTATTTTCAAGTGTTTCCTTTATACAATATGTTTTAAGGAACTTTATGAGGCTTATCAGTCTACAACTTGTTCTACATCCTCCTATCTTAGCTTCTTATTCTGATTTTAGCTTTCTGGGAGAAAAAGCTGGAGGCATTGCTCTTCAGCAGAACTTAAGAACTAGCATAGTTACCACATCTGTTCCTATTTGCTTGACATTGTTTGATTCGACACAAGGTTTAAGAACGAAGACACATGGTAGATATGGATAACATATCAAAAGTATAGTTGTACCAAATAATTTTTGTTTGTATTCATTGAGGCCTACCACGATCACGTCAATGGTAAAATGGGGGGGATATACTGGACATAACCACTCCCTTGGTTGGGGGTTATGAAAACCTGCCTTTTGATCGATACAAAGTTGAGGAGACCGATCATGAACGCTATAGGTTTGAGAGCACTGGTCAGGGAAGGCTAAGATGTGTGCCTCGCATATGGGTAGCAAAAGGGTGCTTATACCCTGATGATATGGCCTTATTGGGAAGGGCCTAGACCAATAGGGACAACACGCCCCCCACTTCAAGTGCACCTGTATCGACTGAATCACTCTTTTAGTTTGGTCGATGGAACTGGTGTGCCATGCATGATATCGAAGTTAACTAGTTACCAAATATAAAAATGTGGTTAATGATACAAAAAAATAAATAGGAAGTTGCCAATCTTTTTAGGAATGACAAAAAAAGAGGAAATATTGCCTAACTACTTGGCGCGGAGAGGTTATCTCAGTAGTGTTTTTCTTTAAATTAATAAAAAGTACTAATAATTTACAAAGACCGATGATACCGCACATTCCCGAGTAGTTATGAATTTAACTGTTCACTGCATTTTGGACAGGAAAATGATCATCTATCCTGATGGAGATGGAAGTGAAGATGGATGTGATCATATTTTTGTATATTTGGCCATTGCCGAGACAAGCTCTTTACAGGCTGGTTGGGAGGTGAATGCCACATTTAGCTTCTTGATATTTGATCAAATTCATGATAAGTATCTTGTAATGAGAGGTATACTGTTTCTTTCTCTGGAACTTTTCTTAGTCAAATTTAAATAGGAAATTCTCAATGTGTCTTAAAAGTACTTCATATATATGACAATACTTTGTTACAGGTATGGAGCAACGTTTTCACAATATCAAGACTGAATGGGGTTTCCCGAACTGTATATCTCATGACATATTCAGAGAGCCCTCTAAGGGTTACCTTGTTAATGGCAAATGTGTCTTTGGAGTGGATGTATATGTCATCAAGAACCGCGGAGTAGGTGAGTGCGTATCGTTGTTGGATGAGAGCGAATCTTATAAGCACGAATGGAAGATTTCGTACAGTTGGGGCTTACAAATGGTATGTCGTTCATGCCCTTTTAATCTGTCATATATATATATATTCGTCCTTGTTTCGCACATAATTCTCTTTGTAGTGTAAATACAATTAGATGTGTTTGGACGCAGAGAACTTAAGCTATATCCTACAGGTGATAGTAGTCAAAATGGCCGGAGCATCTCCATCTTTCTTGAATCAGTTGATGCTAAAGGATTCGATTTCCGTAAAAGAGTCCAGGCAAAATTTAGTATTTCTGTGAAAGATCAGATTACTGGTGCACATCACAAGAAGACTTGTACGTTCTCTAGCTGCACGTCACAAGTGTTTAAATTGGTGTTTTATATATATGTTGATTTTAGCTGCATATCGGCTTAAGGAGTTAGTTTCCTTTGAATTATTTGACAGTTTTTCTCTTGCAGCTACTTCTAGTTGGTTTACAGCTGCTTCTTACACATTGGGATGGCCGGCATTTATGCGGCGAAGTGAATTGAAGGATCCAAAGAAAGGCTTCCTTGTTGGAAACTGCTGCTTTGTGGAAGCAGACGTCTCTGTACTTGGTGTTGTCAATGATTTGACCTAATCCTTGATTATGATACCACAAAAATTAGAAATTTACAATTCTCCCGAAATATTCCTTTTGGAACATATTTTGGCGTATCCATGCACACAGCTTTACTCCTTGCTGTCATTTTATTAATTTTGATGATTTCTGCGTTTGCTTTTTGACATGCCCAGTTGATGTAACTTTTTAAGCTGCAACAATGGTCAAATATTGTACTACTATAAGAAGGGCTGTCTAAGAATCTGATATGCATGTGGTTCGACTATTCAAAAAATATGAGCCTTTAAGTCTATGCCTTAAGATGAATAGTCGAACCACATACATATCAGCATTTGGCCATTGATGCAGCTTAAAAAGTTACATCAACTGAGCATGTAAAAAAGCAAAGGCAGAAATCATCAAAAATAAAAAAATGACAACAAGGAGTAAAGCTGTGTGCATGCATCCATCAAAAGATGTTTCACAAGGAATAATTTGGGAGAATTCTAAATTTCTAATTCTTGTTATATCATAAACCAAGGATTAAGTTGAACTGTTGACTGTTGGGATATATTATTAACCATGGGGTTTATACATAGTATTTTGTTTTATTCTTTATGAAACAATTATTTATTTAATTTATTCAATCCAATAAAGTACTATTTTAAATAGATCATTTGTTACATGCGTGTCCTTTTAATTATGTAGTAGTTAATTTAGTGTATGGAGTCTTAGCTCATGCACAGAAGATTAAATTGTCGGTTCTCATAATTAATAAAGTATGTTCACAATCGAAGATATTATTGGACAAAATATCTTGATGATTGTAATACAAGGTTATAGTAATTTGTCTTGATTATGGGAGTGATTTTACTCCGTCTTCTTGTGCTAGTATACTTAGTGTATATTGAACGGACCAATTAGAGAAAAGATACTGAATATATATAAAATATTTTCTCTAATTCATTAAATGAGCTTTTACTCCTAATCTTGATATAATTATTATGATCAATATAATTTGTTTATTGCTTTGGTTTATCTAAAGGTACGACTCTATTCAGAGTTAGTGTATGCCTAATAGATTGGATAATAACGAATAATATTTGTGAAATAATAATTAGTTGATAGAATCCATGATTCGGTTTTGAGTTTGATGATACCACTTTATGTAAGCTTATAAGTTTTCATGTGAAAGCCCGGCCAATGAATTTTATATCCGTCACATGAAATACTTTGAGCGGAATTATAAAGGATTTAATTAGCTGATTAAATCAAATTTTCAGTAATTAAATTTAATTAACTGGTATTTGAGATATTAATATGGGGAGTTAAAATAAGTGTTAGTGAATTTTCGAAATACATATTGAGGACTTCAATTGCAGTTTTAGTGGAATAAACTGCAATTAATTATAATAAGAATTAATTTATGGAAAATTTCAAATTAATATAATTAGTATCCTCTTATTATTTTTGTGGCCCCTGCTATACCTAGTAAAAACCTAGACTGACTTGAGTAAAAAGTGACTTGGGAGAAAAGTCATTCGGTAGAATTATGACTAAAAACGTGTCTACTTAAGGAAGACAATTTTCACCCAATAACTTATCTTTTAGAGTTGCATTGTTCTTGCCCACTCAAAGCAAATTCGTTCAAGGTATTACTAGGATCATAGTAGAAGACTGCGGCCTTGGATTCTTGATGTGTGGAGGATTTGTGCAACGATTTAAAGAGGTTAGTGCTTCTAACCTAGTAATTATAGCATTGTCTTGTTTACATGTATTTGATGCCTGGATAGTATGCTTGTGTAACGACCCGGCTGGTCGTTTTTAGAATTTGCGCCTCGTTCCCCTCTTAACTTTTTCCCCTAAGTTTAATTATGCTATTTTGTTTTGCCGGGACGTTCGGTATTAGGATTCAGAGTGTTTTGGACACTTAGTCCCTAAATGAGAGCTTAAGTGTTGGAAAGTGGTCCGTAATCGGAACAGTGTAAAGACGACCTCGGAATGGAAATCCGATGGTCCCAGTAGCTCCGTTAGGTGAATTCGGGGTTGGGAGCGTGTCCGGAATATGTTTTGGATGTCCGTAGCTCATTTAGGCTAGAAATGCCGGAAGTTAGAATATTGAAGTTTCCGGTCCGATAGTGAATTTTGATCCGAGAGTCGGAACGGGATTCCGGAAGTTGTTGTAGCATCGTCATGTCATTTGGGACGTGCGTGCAAAATTCAGGTCAATCGAATGTGTTTTGGTTAGGGTTGGAATCGAATGCGAGTTTTGATAGTTTTGATTGAACTTAGGCTATGATTTGATGAAAAACAAGGATTTTGATGTTAACTGTGGTGTGTTAAGGATTCGAGTAAGTTTGAATAAGGTAAAAGGTCATGTCTGTGTTGTTGGTTGGGGTCCCGGGGGCCTCGGGGTAAATTCAGGAGGTTAAACGGAAGATTTTGGGAGTTGAATGGTTGCTGAAGTTTCAGCCTTCTGTCATAACCGCACCTGCGGTTTGGGTTCCGCAGGTGCGACGCCGCATAAGCGGTTGGTCAGTCGCAGGAGCGGAAGGAGTCCATTTCCTCAGAAACCGCAGAAGCGGTCTTTGGACCGCACATGCGGTGAAAGGTCCGCAGAAGCGGATTTTGGGCCTGTTAAGTGAAACCGCAAATGCGGTGGATTTTCTGCGGAAGCGGGACCGCAGAAGCAGTTCCTGGTGCGCAAAAGCGAAAAACGCTGTTCAGATAAGAGAAATCCGAGGGTTTAATTTCATAAGTTGGAAAAATCAATTTTGAGCTCGAGCAAGGGCGATTTTGAGAGGGATTTGAAGAAGAGATTACTGGGTAACGTTTCTATGATTCTTTCTAGCTATATTCCATCATTTAGTAGTTAAATCCATCTTTTAAATTCGAATTAAGGATAAAAAATGGAAGAATTTGGGTGAAAGTTCATTGACTAAACTATTGGGTTTTGAGGGGGCATTTGACCTCCAATTTGGAAGATTTTTATATGGTTAGACTCGTGAGAGTACGAGGTTTCTGAAAATGTGAAAATTATTCGATTCCGAGACATTGGCCCGAGGGGTGTTTTGGTCATTTTACCTATTTTCGCGCCTTAGCTTTAATTTTAAAAGTGTAATTAGTTGCTTGCGATGTTATTTACATTATGTAATTAGTTTGAATATATTCGAGCCATTCGGAGTTGGATACTCGTGGCAAGGGCATTGTTTCGTAGTGATTTTGTACCGGTTCGAGGTAATTGGCTTGTCTAACCTTGTGTGGGGGACCTCTCCCCTTAGGATATCTTGACTGTTGTTTTAAATGCCTTGTGTGCGAGGTGACAAACGTGTACTTGTGCTAATTGTTGAAAACTCACTTTACTTGAATTATTTAGACTGTGTTCCTCATTTATTTGACTGTTATAAATGCAAGTTTTACTTGTGTTAGTTTAAGGAAAGTATGTTAGTTGACTTACTTGTTTAATTGACTAAACTGCAATATCTGCTCTCCGTGAAGCATGCTAGACTCTAGGTTCTATCTGTTGCCTTTACTTAGTATTTTTACTATATTGAACTGTTGTGATGTGTTTACGAGTTGAGACTACGGGACGGCATCCCAGGAGTTTTCCCTGTACGTATTATGTTTTAAGACTGAAAGTGCGGATACTAGGCGATCCCTGGCACATGATTTATTATAAATGGGGGATACTAGGGGATCCTCGGGATACTTGGAGATCCCTCGTGTATAAATGGAGGATACTAGGAGATCCTCAGGATACTTGAGAGATCCCTCGTGTTATGATGAGGATACCAGAGAGATCCTCGGGGTACCAGGAGATCCCCGATGATGAATAACCGGTGGTGATTTGTTCCTTATTTCCCATATTGTATTTTGATTCTGTTTCCGCTTTATTTATTATCTTGCTAGATACTCGATATACACTATATTCATATTGTCTATTCTTTTCATATTGAATATTATGTTTATCTCAGTAGAGCCTCGACCTTCCTCGCCGCTACCCAATCGAGGTTAGGCTTGGCACTTACTGAGTACCGTTGTGGTGTACTCACGCCTCTTCTATACATGTTTTCCATGTGCAGATCTAGGTACTTCTGAGCAGGTGTACCGTCAGTAGCTGTCAGGGAGCGTATTGGGGACTTGAGATATACATCTGCTACGTTCACAGATCCGCAAAGTCTCCCTCTCATTCTACCCATAGCTTATTAGATGTTATTTTGTTCCTCCTTTGTATTAGACTATTCTGGTGACTAGAGCAGAGTATGTTTTCTTATAGCCTGTGTTGCTCGTGGGTTTCCGGGTCTTGGAAGTTATTTCAGCATTTTTTTTTATTTAAAGTGTGCCAGGCAGTAAATATATACATTTTCTTATGTCATTTGGCATTCTGCTATTGTTTTTTGTAGAAATTGTTAATTCCGCAATATGTTAGGCTTACCTAGTTAGGAAGACTAGGTGCCGTCATGACAAGTTCACGATTGGTGAACTAGGGCCGTGACAAGTTGGTATCAGAGCCCTAGGTTCATAGGAGTCACGGGGCACAGGCCGGTTTATTAGAGTCCCGCTGATCGGTACGGAGACGTCTGTACTTATCTACGAGGGGCTATGTAACTGTTTAGGAAAAAAAAATTCACTTCATTTGATTTCCTTGTCGTGCGATATTTTGGAATCCAATTCTAAATTTCTGTCTTTCTATTCCCTCACAGATGGTGAGGACACGCATGACTCAGGATGATCAGGCACTCGTACCCCCTCCTGCAGCCGCTAGAGGCAGGGGTCGGTGCAGAGGTAGTGGACGTGCACGTGGTGCAGCCAGAGCACCTGCGCGAGCTGCCGCCGAGATACCGCCAGCAGATCCATTCGGGGCTCAAACACCTGACATGCCCACATCCACTACTACTCCAGCCATCTGGGAGGTATTGACACAGTTCATGAGTGCTTATACTGCGCTGTCACAAGCAGGGTCGCTTCCCCTTCCTGCAGCCACTTCCCAGGCCGGGGAAGGAGCACAAACTCCCGCCGCCCGCACTCCCGAGTAGCGAGTGCATGTCGAGCAGGCCCCTGATATCATCTATGTCCAGCCTGCTGTACCGGTTCAGCCAGGGGATGAGGCACCTGCTTCTGAGGATGAGCAACGGAGGCTAGATAGGTTTAAGAAGTATGACCCTCCGGTGTTCAGCGGATTAGCCACGGATGATGCATTGGGATATCTGGAGGATTGTCACCGCATCTTTCGCACTATGGGTATCACTGCTTCGAGTGGGGTTTCTTTCTCAGCTTTCCAGCTTTGGGGAGCTGCCTATGATTGGTGGTGCACATTTGAGCTGGACAGTTCAGACGAGGCTGCCTCCCTGACCTGGGCACGATTTTCTGCTATGTTTGAGAGGGAGTTTGTTCCCTAGAGTCTCAGGGATGCTTGGCATGAGGAGTTTGAGCATCTGCGCCAGGGCACTATGACTGTTTCTGAGTATGCCATCCGTTATACCAGGTTGGCTAGGCATGCACCTGCTTTGGTTGCCATTGTTCGCGGGAGGGTTCGCCGATTCATTGAGGGTCTCATCCCACCCATCCAATCTAGCATGGCCTTAGAGTTAGAGATGGACATTCCTTACCAGCAGGTAGTGAGTATTGCTAGGAGGATTGAGGGTCTTCACGCCAGAGAGCGAGAGGAGAGAGAGGCCAAGAGGTTAGAGTCGGGTCACTACTCTGGTACCCGTACCCCAGCAGAAGGTCATCATGGTAGGGGCTATATGGGTAGTCCAGTTCATTCAGCTTTTCCTTCATCCAGTGGCACTTTAGCTCCTCCCATATCTCAGGAGCCTTACTATGCACCTCCGGTTTCTAGCATGCTGCCTGCGCGGGGTGCTTATAGAGGATAGTCCAGTAGGGGTGGACCAAGTCAGTCACAGCCGCCGCGCCCTCCCAGAGCTTGTTATGAGTGCGGGGACACCCACCATGTAGTGAGGGATTGCCCTAGGCTTGGGAGGAGTGCACCTCCACAACATCATCAGTAGCAGCGTGATCAGTAGAGTTCACAGGCTATTGTTCCAGCTCCGGCTGCCACCCCACCTACCCAGCCAGCTAGGGGCGGGGGTCGGGGAGTTAGAGGTCGCCCTCGAGGGGGAGGCCAGGCCCGATATTATGCTATGCCTGCTCATACCGAGGTTGTTGCCTCCGATGCTGTCATTACAGGTATTATACTGGTTTGTCACCGAGATGCATCGGTTTTATTTGATCCAGGCTCTACTTACTCTTATGTGTCTTCTTATTTTGCTCCATATTTGGGCGTAGCCCAAGATTCTTTGAGTTCTCGTGTTTATGTTTCTACTCCTGTAGGAGATTCTCTCGCTGTGGACCGCATTTATCGGTCGTGTTTGGTTACTATCCATGGTTTTGAGACCAAAGCAGATCTTTTATTACTCCACACGGTGGATTTTGATATTATCTTGGGCATGGACTGGTTGTCGCCCCATTTTGCTATTCTTGATTGTCACGCTAAGACCGTGACGCTGGCTATGCCAAGTATTCCACGTATTGAGTGGAGTGGTACTTTTGATCACACTCCCAGTAGAGTTATCTCTTTTCTTAAAGCTCAACATATGGTTGAAAAGGGGTGTGCCGCGTATTTGGCTTATGTGAGAGATGTCAATGTTGATACCCCTTCTGTTGATTCTGTCCCCGTATTACGGGACTATCCCGATGTTTTCCCAGCTGATCTTCCGGGCATGCCGCCCGATCGGGACATCGATTTTGGTATTGATTTGTTACCAGGCACTCAGCCGATATCCATTCCTCCTTACCGTATGGCTCCTCCTGAGTTGAAGGAGTTGAAGGATCAGTTACAGGAATTGCTCGATAAGTGTTTTATTCGCCCCAGTGTTTCACCGTGGGGTGCTCCTGCCTTGTTTGTGAAGAAAAATGATGGTTCTATGCGTATGTGCATCGACTATCGTTAGTTGAATAAGGTTACTATGAAGAACCGTTATCCTTTGCCTCGTATTGATGATCTATTTAACCAGCTTCAGAGTGCACGGGTGTTTTCTAAGATTGATTTGCGCTCACGGTACCATCAGTTAAAGATTCGGGAGCTAGATATCCCGAAGACTACTCTCAGGACTCGGTATGGCCATTACGAGTTTCTGGTTATGTCATTTGGGCTGACCAACGCCCCAGCAACCTTTATGCATTTGATGCACAGTGTGTTCAGGCCATATCTCGACTCTTTTGTTATCGTGTTCATAGATGATATTCTTGTTTACTCCCGGAGTCGGGAAGAGCACGAGCAGCACCTGAGGGCAGTACTTCAGGCTTTGAGGGAAAAGAAGTTGTATGCGAAGTTTTCGAAATGCGAGTTTTGGTTGGGTTCTGTGGCCTTCTTGGGTCACGTGGTGTCGAGCGAGGGTATTAGGGTTGATCCGAAGAAGGTAGAGGCAGTGTAGAGTTGGCCTAGACCTTCCTCCGCGACAGAGATTCGCAGTTTTCTTAGCTTGGTGGGTTATTACCGTCGATTTGTTAAGGGGTTCTCTTCTATCGCAGCACCTATGACTAGACTGACCCAGAAGGGTGCTCCGTTCCAGTGGACGGAAGAGTGCGAGGCGAGCTTTTAGAAGCTCAAGACAGCTTTGACTTCAGCCCCAGTTCTTATCTTGCCTACGGTTTCGGGCTCTTATACTGTCTATTGTGATGCCTCGAGGATTGGCCTTGGGGAGGTATTGATGCAGGACGGTAGGGCGATTGACTACGTGTCCAGACAGTTGAAAGTGCATGAGAAAAATTATCTTGTGCATGATCTCGAGTTAGCTGCTATTGTTCATGCCTTGAAGATCTGGCGTCACTATTTGTATGGCGTGCCTTGTGAGATTTATACGGATCATCATAGTTTGCAGCACTTGTTCAAGAAAAAGGATCTAAATTTGCGTCAGGTGAGGTGGTTGGAGTTATTGAAAGATTATGATATTACTATTCTGTATCACCCGGGCAAGGCCGATGTGGTGGTCGACGCTTTAAGTCACCGGCTAGAGAGTTCGGGTAGCTTGGCATATCTACCAGCAGCTCAGAGGCCTATGGCGATGGATATTTAGGCCTTAGCTAGTCAGTTTGTGAGATTGGACATTTCGGAGCCCAGCCAGGTTATAACTTGTGTGGTCTCTCGGTCTACTTTGTTTGATCGTATCAAGGAGCGGCAGTATGATGATCCCTATTTACTTGTCCTCAAGGATAGAGTTGAGCGTGGTGATGCTAGGGATGTGTCTATCGGAGAGGGTGGGGTATTGAGGATGCAGGGTCGGATTTGTGTACCCGATGTTGAGGACATTCGGGAGTTGTTGTTGGCAGAGGCTCATAGTTTGCGGTATTCCATCCATCCGGGTGCCGCGATGATGTATCAGGACTTAAGGCAACACTACTGGTGGAGGCGGATGAAGAAGGACATAGTGGGATTTGTAGCTAGATGCCTCAACTGTCAGCAGGTAAAGGCTGAGCACCAGAGACCGGGTAGGTTACTTCAGCAGATTGAGATTCCCGAGTGGAAATGGGAGAAGATCACCATGGATTTCGTAGTTGGTCTCCCATTGACTGCGAAGAAATTTGATTCTATTTGGATTATTGTGGATCAGTTGACTAAGTCCGCTCATTTCATTCCAGTGTGTACTACTTACGCAGCGGAGCAGTTAGCGGGTATTTATATCAGAGAGATTGTCCGTCTGCATGACATTCCAGTTTCTATCATCTCGGACAGGGGTCCTCAGTTTACATCACAATTCTGGAGAACCATTCAATAGGAGTTAGATACTCGGGTGACTATGAGTACAACATTTCACCCTCAGACGGACGGACAGTCCGAGTGCACTATTCAGATTCTTGAGGATATGCTCCGTGCATGCGTGATTGAGTTTAGAGGGTCTTGGGATCAGTTCTTGCCATTGGCGGAGTTTGCTTACAATAATAGTTACCAGTCTAGTATTCAGATGGCGCCGTATGAGGCTTTATATAGTAGGAGATGCAGGTCTCCGGTGGGTTGGTTTGAGCCGGGTGAGGCGAGACTATTGGGTACAGATTTGGTACAGGATGCAGTAGAAAAGGTTAAGGTGATTCAGGATCGACTCCGTACAGCCCAGTCATGATAGAAGAGTTATGCGGACCGGAAGATTCGCGACATTTCCTTTATGGTTGGTGAGCGGCTTTTACTTCGGGTATCGCCTGTGAAAGGCGTCATGAGGTTTTGGAAGAGAGGAAAGTTGAGTCCGAGGTTTATTGGCCCTTTTGAGATTTTGAGGCGAGTTGGGGAGGTTGCTTATGAGCTTGCTTTACCTCCTAGTTTGGCCGGGGTTCATCCAGTATTTCATGTCTCGATGATTCGGAAGTATCACGGTGATCCATCGCATGTGTTGGAGTTCACTTCAGTCCAGTTGGACAAGGATTTGTCCTATGTTGAGGAGCCAGTGGCAATATTGGACAGACAGGTCCAAAAGCTCAGGTCAAAGGATATAGCTTCAGTAAAGGTTCAGTGGCGGGGTCGGCCGGTCGAGGAGGCGACTTGGGAGACCGAGCGGGATATGCGCAGTCGTTACCCTCATATTTTTGCTACTACAGGTATGTTCTCTATGCTCGTTCGAGGACGAACGAATGTTTAAGTGTGGGAGGATGTAACGACCCGACCGGTCGTTTTTAGAATTTGCGCCCCGTTCCCCTCTTAACTGTTTCCCCGAAGTTTAATTATGCTATTTTGTTTTGCCAGGACGTTCGGTATTAGGATTCGGAGTGTTTGTGACACTTAGTCCCTAAATTAGAGCTTAAGTGTTGGAAAGTGGTCCGTAATCGGAACAGTGTGAAGACGACCTCGGAATGGAAATCCGATGGTCCTGGTAGCTCCTTTAGGTGAATTCGGGGTTGGGAGCGTGTCCGGAATATGTTTTGGATGTCCGTAGCTCATTTAGGCTAGAAATGCCGGAAGTTAGAATATTGAAGTTTCCGGTCCGATAGTGAATTTTTGATCCGAGAGTCGGAATGGGATTCCGGAAGTTGTTGTAGCACTGTCATGTCATTTGGGACGTGCGTGCAAAAGTTTAGGTCAATCGGACGTGTTTTGGTTAGGTTTGGAATCGAATGCAAGTTTTGATAGTTTTGATTGAGCTTAGTCTTCGATTTGATGAAAAACAAGGATTTTGATGTTAACGGTGGTGTTTTAAGGATTCGAGCAAGTTTGAATAAGGTAAAAGGTCATGTCTGTGCTTTTGGTTGGGGTCCCGGGGGCCTCGGGGTGAATTCGGGAGGTTAAACGGAAGATATGGGGAGTTGAATGGTTGCTGAAGTTTCAACCTTCTGTCATAACCGCACCTGCGGTTTGGGTTCCGCAGGTGCGGCGCCGCATAAGCGGCTAGTCAGTCGCAGGAGCGGAAGGAGTCCATTTCCTCAGAAACTGCAGAAGCGGTCTCTGGACCGCACATGCTGTGAAAGATCCGCAGAAGCGGATTCTGGGCCTGTTAAGTGAAACCGCAAATGCGGTGGATTTTCCGCACAAGAGGGACCGCTGGTCCGCAAAAGCGGAAACCGCTGTTCAGATAAGAGAAATCCGAGGGTTTAATTTCATAAGTTGGAAAAATCAATTTTTAGCTCGGGCAAAGGCGATTTTGAGAGGGATTTGAAGAGGAGATTACTGGGTAACGTTTCTATGATACTTTCTAGCTAAATTCCATCATTTAGTAGTTAAATCCATCTTTTAAACGAATTAAGGATCAAAAATGGAAGAACTTGGGTGATAGTTCATTGACTAAACTATTGGGTTTTGAGGGGGCATTTGACCTCCGATTTGGGAGATTTTTATATGGTTAGACTCGTGAGAGTACGAGATTTCTGAAAATATAAAAATTATTCGATTCCGAGACGTTGGCCTGAGGGGCGTTTTGGTCATTTTACCTATTTTCGCGCCTTAGCTTTAATTTTAATAGTGTAATTAGTTGCTTGCGATGTTATTTACATTATGTAATTGGTTTGAATAGACTCGAGCCATTAGGAGTTGGATACTCGTGGCAAGGGCATCGTTTCGTAGTGATTTTGTACCGGTTTGAGGTAAGTGGCTTGTCTAACCTTGTGTGGGGGACCTCTCCCCTTAGGATATCTTGACTGTTGTTTTAAATGCCTTGTGCGCGAGGTGACGAGCGTGTACTTATGCTAATTGTTGAAAACTCACTTTACTTGAATTATTTAGACTGTGTTCCTCGTTTATTTGATTGTTATAAATGCAAGTTTTACCTGTGTTAGTTTAAATAAAGCATGTTAGTTGACTTACTTGTTTAATTGACTAAACCGCAATATCTGCTCTTCGTGAAACATGCTAGACTCTAGGTTCTATCTGTTGCCTTTACTTAGTATTTTTACTATATTGAACTGCTGTGATGTGTTTACGAGTTGAGACTACGGGACGGCATCCCGGGAGTTTTTCCTGTACGTATTACGTTTTAAGACTAAAAGTGCGGATACTAGGCGATCCCTGGCACATGATTTATTATAAATGGGGGATACTAGGGGATCCTCGGGATACTTGGAGATCCCTCGTGTATAAATGGAGGATACCAGGAGATCCTCGGGATACTTGAGAGATCCCTCGTGTTATGATGAGGATACCAGAGAGATCCTCGGGGTACCAGGAGATCCCCGATGATAAATAACCGGTGGTGTTTTTTTCCTTATTTCCCATATTGTATTTTGATTTTGTTTCCGCTTTACTTATTATCTTGCTAGATACTCGATATACACTGTATTCATATTGTCTATTCTTTTCATATTGAATATTATGTTTATCTCAGTAGGGCCTCGACCTTCCTCGCCGCTACCCAACCGAGGTTAGGCTTGGCACTTACTGAGTACCGTTGTGGTGTACTCACGCCTCTTCTACGCATGTTTTCCATGTGCAGATCCATGTACTTCTGAGCAGGCGTACCGTCAGTAGCTGTCAGGGACCGTATTGGGGACTTGAGGTATACATATGCTACGTCCGTAGATCCGCAATGTCTCCCTCTCATTCTACCCATAGCTTATTAGATATTATTTTGTTCCTCCTTTGTATTAGACTATTCTGGTGACTAGAGCAGAGTGTGTTTTCTTATAGCCTGTGTTGCCTGTGGGTTTCCGGGTTTTGGAAGTTATTTCAACATTTTTCTTTTATTTAAAGTGTATGTGCCAGGCGGCAAATCTATACATTTTCTTATGTCATTTGGCATTCTGCTATTGTTTTTCATAGAAATTGTTAGTTCCGCAATATGTTAGGCTTACCTAGTCGGGAAGACTAGGTGCCGTCATGACAAGTTCACGATTGGTGAACTAGGGTCGTGACAGCTTGTTTTTGCTATGCATGTTATATCAATTGGTATCACAGGCCATCTTAGATCCAACTAGATAATGTAATACAACATGAATAGAGTAATATTAAAACGTGTTGTTTAATTCTACATGTTTGATATAATTATTCTATGCCAAAACCATGACTATTTTATTAGTATCTTAATTCTGAAATTACGAATTAATACACATATGCATAAATAGTGGTGTTATATTTAATGACAATCTATTTTATTACGTTTTTGTTGAATAACTGAGTTTTTTGTTGTTGATAAAAACGTGACTGTTCTCAGAGTACTATTAATTCTGTAATTATGAATTAATGCATAAATAATGGATTAATACTATTAATCTATTTTAGTTACATTTTTTGTCCATAATCAGAATGTTATTTTAATAAAAATGTGACTATTTTGAATGTTATTAGTTCTGAAATTATGTATTACTATAAGGATTATGAATAGTGGCGTTTTTGAACGGGTGAAAAATATTATTTTTTACAATTCTGTTCGAAAATAGTTTTAATAAAATTATTATTTTGAGTTCTAAAATAATGAATTAACATACACACGTATGTTTGTGAGCACGTGATTTTTGTACTACATGAATTACTCCCATAAAATCAAAACAGTATAATTTCTTTCAGTATTTGCAATTTTGTGGATTTTTATAGCATTTTTTGCTAAATGTTTGCATTTTGTCCGTGCATTTTAATTCATAAAAATACAAAAAAATACATTGCATTTGCATCTAGGATTTAATTTTACATTTTGTGGATTAATTATTAAATTAATGCTTTACAAAAATGGAAAATCACAAAAATAACTCATTTTTGCATTTTAAATTTTTGAGTTTCGAATTTTGGTAGTTTTTCTTCTAATTTGGTATTTAATTATTTGTAGTTTGTCATTTAGAAGTAATTTAATTTAGTAGGATAATTTTATTAGAAATTAATTTAGATTTTTAGTTTTAATTTGAAAAGAAAAAGAAAAGAAATTCAAAAGAATTGAGTCTTATTTGTAAAAGACCCACGAATTGGACATGTCTTTGATTTAAATGCCTAGCCCAAGGCAGAGGCCCAGAACACCCCTTTAACAGGCCCAAATTTCATCCTAACATGGTCCGTCCCATACCCCAACCAAACGGTGTCGTTTAGGCTGAAGTGAATCTCAGTCGTCTATGTTCTTCAATCTTACAGCCAAGAACTGGGGTTCTCAATTTATATAATTGTCCGAACGTTCCCCCCACCCCCTTCAGAACCCCCCCTCTCAATCTCCTTCGTCCCCAAATTTCAACCCTAGAGAAGCCGCCTCAAATTCCAGTCACCTCCGCCGGCGGCCGGTGGCCAATCGCCACCAAACTCACACCACAACTCCCTCTCCCCTTCCTCAACATGAATGAACCATCAGTTCCTTTCAAATACCATCAAAATTCCTCAAAACTCTGAAACCCTAGTCGCCGCCCTTGTTTTCTCCGGTGGCGGTGCCACCCCAAATCACCCCAGACTAATACCTTACAACCCCCATGAGCCCTTCATACCAAATCCGCAAATATATCCCTTCGGATGTGCCCAAAACCCCTCGAATCATAGATCAAAGGCAGAATCCTAATTCCAAAAAATTGCTGTCACACCTCCTTTTCACCTACACCCACAAGGCCATAAGAGAGTTTTTCCAATTAAACGACAATCGAAACGGGATTATATTATTAAAAGATTTAGAGTCACCACTTGGGATATTTAAGGGTGTCCCAAGTCACCGGTTCAAATCCTGAATCGAGGAAAAGATTGACTCTGTTTTACAGTCCGCGAACCCAAAATCTGTGTAAGGAATTCTGTTAACCCGGGAGAAGGTATTAGGCATTCCCGAGTTCTGTGGTTTTAGCACGGTCACTCAACTGTTCGTATTTGGCTTATTTATCTGAATTTAATACATGTTGTAACTGATGTGCTTCTTAACTTTAAACCGCTTTTATTATTATTTTAAAGAGAATTGCAACACCATAAAAATGTGTCTCGAACCACGTCACATAAATGCACTCGTGGTTGTTGACACATTTCGACTTCGTTGAGATTTGGATTTGGGTCACATAAATACGCACCCGAGTTTTGGGAGGTAATGTTATTAAAATACGCGCTTAAAGAGACTAACACGTTATTAACTTTGGGAAAGGCCGTGAAATTTGCTAAATGGCCCATCCCAAAATCTAAGTGTTTTAACACAAAGATTTATCGAGGGCCCCGCGATTCATGTGTTTTGTCTGGCAAGGCTCATATCGTTTATTATTTAAAGGTCCATCCTAAAGCCAATTACAATTTTCTATTTCAAGTTATCTCTAATAAAAATCACCCTAATTAATTAATGTCAACCGAAACTGAACCTTATTGCCCTTTTGTGCAAATTTACTTTTGTACTAGAACTGATGAGGTTGGCCCAGCCGGCGTTCAAGCCATTAAGGCAAACCCCATGTCAACCTATTTTTCATACTAACTGATTTATAGACATTTAAAAATCCAAATCCATTCAGTTATGGTAATTTAATACCACATGCAACGTGCAGCCCAGACGACCCTAAATCACAATTCAACTTTGACCAAGCAATTTACTTATCCAAGCTATTTGTGTTTTACCTGATTCTTATATCAAAGACTTAACTGACTATTTCTAAGAATTAAGACTTTAGTTGCTTGTGGCGATCAATCAATCTAAATTTGACTGTACCATGCTGGACGACTTATAGCCCAATTTTGTATTCAGTAACATGCAATCTAATTTGAACTCATAATTAAAACTATTTTAGTGTTCAATTCTACCAACTATTGAATACAATTACCTTAAGCTAATAGGCAGACCAATACAAAATAACAATCAAAATAGTCCAAATTCACCTAAAGCAGTCCTAATTATGCGGTTCAAATTATTACAATCCAGCTAGTTCAAAGTCAATTTTCAGTCCAATAAAAATCAAAGATTCAAAAGTCTAAAACAGTTCTAATTACTTATGATATCCAAATATTTATGTTCTAACCATTGTGATCTAT
The DNA here is from genome assembly GCF_000393655.2 of Nicotiana sylvestris. Lineage (NCBI taxonomy): Eukaryota > Viridiplantae > Streptophyta > Magnoliopsida > Solanales > Solanaceae > Nicotiana > Nicotiana sylvestris. The sequence continues at coordinate 9,426,139 of NC_091059.1, forward strand.
GAGCATGTGAACTAACTTTCACTTAACCAATATACTAAAGTCAAATGAGTCCAAGCATCCAATTATAGTCCAATACAGTTGTGGTAATATAATTAATAGTCCAAAGTGTCTCTAGTTTAATTACAATATTCAACTAACCAAATCATAGAAAATTATCTAAGGCATAATAGAATTATTAAAATAATAAATCCACAGTAGAGGAACTACTTTAATTTCATTTCACTCTCAACTGAAGATGCTCTATTGAATCAGGTTCAAAATCTGTACCTGGATTTTAAGCAGAACAGAAGAACAAGAAGAAGTCAGCGGCAAGTAATCAACTGATATTCAGTAATCACAAGCACCAATAATAAGCAGAAATCAACAACAGCCCAGTAACGAATGCAGCAAACCCAGGAGAATTTGAAACCAAATGGAACCAGATTACTCAACCACACACACAACTCAAACAAGCTCAAATGAACTTGAAATTGAACTGGGATTTCCAGAAAAACCAGTTACACAACTAGAAAAGTTCAAACAATACCAATCAAGCTCGAAATTGAAACCTTGATCTTGGGAAAACTTCCAGCAATAAAAAAGAAGAGAATTGATCAAAAGTCAACCAGAAAATCAATGAAACAATGCCTTCTTTTTCTTTTTGACTTCTTTATCAAACTATGTTTGTTTTTCTTTAACTCTCAACTACTGACTCCAAACTCTCTCTTTTAAAATCTATTAATGTATCTCTCTGTGTTTTCAAGCTCTCAAAAAACTCTCTGTGTTTTTCAACTTAAAACTAAATGCCCTCCCAGCTCTCAAAATGCTGTCCTAAAACTGGTTGCCTCTCCAACTAGTCCTCAACTCTCAAAATGATGTCTCTAAAACTCTCCCCTTGAGCTCTATCAGTCCCTGTCTTTTTATACCCAAAACCAAACCCTCTCCAGCTCTTAGGATCACTCAAACCATTTAAGAAAGCATTTCCCCCCCCCCATGATATTCTCTGAGAAACCCACTACTGGATGTCCATCCTATTATTAAACCTTTTCCATTATTCTAATCCAATTAGTATGGGCAGCATGGTTTTTTAAAATCAAATGTGCCCTGACAACCAAGATGACATCCCACTTAGTCCTAACATTTTAATTCAGTGAATTACCTTAAACCTCATTAATCAATAAATCCTAAACTGAACTAACACATATGATGCACATCCGGGAGAACAGGCCAGTGGGTTCAAATAACAGTTAAAAACAAACAAATTCAAGTAATTCCACAACATTCAACTGACTAAGCAATTCAAATCAATGTGACTGATTACCTACCAATTTTAAGGGTTTTTCTAACATGCTTTCAGGGCTAAGACTAATGAGGAAGTTAGACCAAATAAACAGTTCGAAAGAGAGGAAAGAAAATGAACGAAAGAATCACAGAAGATTATTCATACAGAACTAACAACAATAGAAAAAGAAAAGAAAAAAGAAATACCTCAGAGTTTAATGGTGGCTTCAAATCCGTTCTAATTGAAACTTCAATTTGAATTTGAAGCCGAAATGGACCTTAATCCAGTGTTCTCGACTGAGAACACACGATTAAAGTCGATTACGACTTCAATTTTTCAACTACATATCAATTCTGGAGTTTTTTTTAGGGTTCGTTCATCAAAATTAAGATTCGAACGAATCCCGCCTGATTCGAAGGGAAATGGTGATAGATTAGGTAAAGTAAGGGGAGGGGACTATAGGGTGTTAATTTGGGGCTAAGGGAAGTGGCTAGGTTTTTTGACTGATCTTCGATTGAAGATTCAAATAACCTGGCTGGGATTCGAGGGAAGATGATTGGGGGTTTGGAAAGGGGAGGTCGAGGGGAACCTAGGGTATAAAAATGGAGGTGTTTAGACGTCGGCTGCCACCATAGACGATTTCCGGTGGGCGGTCGACGGCGGTGTGAGCGGAGGGTTTTGGGGTCTCTGAACTTAGAGACGAAGAGGGCAAGGGGGGTTTGACTTGGGGTGGGGGGCGGGTCTGTATGGAAAGATATAAACTAAAGAGGGAATTTGATCCAGGTCGTTCGATCATATGAGATCAACAGCTTGGATCAATTGACTTATGGGAAACGGGGTCATTTTTGTCATAATTGGGACTGTTTGGGTATGGAACGGGTCGAGTTCGGTTAGATGGATACGGGTGATGGTTTTTGACCGTTGGATATGGTTTGGACGAATGGCTGAGATTTATTGATATTGAAATGACGTAGTTTCACCATCATACTACGTCGTTTCATCTAGCCTGGGTGAAGGGTTTCTTGGACCGGGTTTTGGGAGTGGATTTGGGCTGGTTTGGCCGGGTAATGGGGTGGTTTTTTGGGTAAAAATTGATTGGGCTAGGGTAATGTGGCCTAATATTCAGCTTATTTCTTTTTCCTTTGTTTTCTTCCTAAATAAACTTGAAAAAATAAAACTTAAAATTCCTAAATAACAATATAAAACCAAATCAACTTAAAAATACTAGATTAAATCTAAATATCAATTATTGCAAATAATTGAGTACCAAAACCACACAGCTAAACACAAAAAATGCAAAGTGCATTATTTTTTATGATTTTCCGATTATTGTAAAATAAGTTATGATTTAACTCAAAATTATAAAATTAAATCCTAAATGCATATGCAACGTATTTTTTGTATTTTTTTATTAATTAAGAAAAAATAAACATGCACAAACAAATATAAATAATTAACAAAATGCCACGAAAATTTTCAAAATTGCACACAGTTGAAAATTATTTTATTTTTTAATTCTTTTGGAGTAGTTCACATAGGGCAAAAATCACGTGCTCACAGCTGCCCCTCTTTGTCCGAAAATATGAAAAGTTTTCGTGCAAAGATAAAGTGAGCGGATACGAGCGATTTTTGCCCATTTTGAATACTCCGTAGGAAGCAGTTTTTGAAAGATTTGACCGAACCTTTGCTTCAAAGGTTTCGTACATATCCTTGGCTAAAAAGGAATCAGGTCAATGTAGTTCGAGAAGTTTCGATAGCTGGGACTACCATGAAGTTGTGGTCTTGATGTCACAGCTGTTGCTGCTGCTACCGCTTACTGACCTCCTTATTACACCGTGATGAAAAATAAAGAAGCTATACTAAGCTATGGCCTATGAATTACAAAGATTTATTCTCAAACTTGGTCCTGTGATTCTTGTTGCCTTGTTGACTTGTATTTCCTCTAATGTTTCTTTGTTTCTGACTTGACTTGTAGTCTTCTCTTCCTCAGGTGGATGCCTGATTGCCGAACTCGAACTGCTTTTTTCCTTCTTGTGAAATTCGAATTATTTTTCCTTCGAAATTGAATTGCCTTCTTCTGACCAGTGTTTCCTTCCTTCTGATTTCTAAACTTGAATTTATTCCCCTAATCTTGTTTTGTAATCCTCTTGATTATTGTTGTATCCCTCCGCTCTCCTGGCGGGTTACTGACTTCTTGATTTAAAAAGGTAACGCCTCCATTCTCCGGGCGGGCTCCTGACTTTAACAACAACTTAAAAAGATAACGCCTCCGTTCTCCGGGCTGGCTCCCGGCTTCAACAACTACTTAAAAAGATAACGCCTCCGTTCTTCGGGAGGTCTCCCGACTTCAACAACAACTTAAAAAGATAACGCCTCAGTTCTCCTGGCGGGCTCCCGACTTCAACAACTACATAAAAATATAATGCCTCCGTTCTCCGGGAAGGCTCCCGACTTCAACAACTACTTAAAAAGATAACGCCTCCGTTCTCCATGCGGGCTCCCGACTTCAACAACTACTTAAAAAAAGATAACGCCTCCATTCTCCGGGCGGGCTCCCGACTTCAACAACTACTTAAAAAGATAATGCCTCCATTCTCCGGGCGGGCTCCCGACTTCAACAACTACTTAAAAAAGATAACACCTCCATTCTCCGGGCGGACTCCTGACTTCAACAACTACTTAAAAAGATAACGCCTCCGTTCTCTGGGCATACTCCCAACTTCAACAACAACTTAAAAAGATAATGACTCTGTTCTCCGGGAGGGCTCCCGACTTCAACAACTACTTAAAAAGATAACACCTCAGTTCTCCGAGCGGGCTCCAGACTTCAACAACTTAAAAGGATAACGCCTCCGTTCTCCGGGCGGGCTCCCGACTTTAACAACTACTTAAAAAGATAATGCCTCCATTCTCCGGGCGGGCTCCCGACTTCAACAACTACTTAAAAGATAACGCCTCCATTCTCCGGGCGGGCTCCCGACTTCAACAACTTAAAAACTGTCTTCTATTGACATTGTTTTCCCTTGCCTCTTGAACCATTTCCCCTTGAAACTTGATTTATCTTCCTTTAAAACTGCTTCCCTTCAAACTTGTGTTGTCTTCCTTCGAAACAGCTTCCCTAAAAATTTGTGTCGTCATCCCTCGAAAACTACTTCCCTTAAAACTTGTATTGTCTTGCTCTCCCTTAAAACTTGAATTGTCTTCCTTGTTATTCAGATGGGTACCTGACTTCAAAAAAATGGACAAACTAAAGAAAATTTTCCTGCCTCAGTTTTGATAATTTTCCTTGTAGCATGTCTTTCCGCCATCAGTAACATTTCATGCCCTGTTTCAAATCAAAGAAAATTGTCAGTTTAAAATGTGGTGATTGGTTTGTGATATTCCTGCTGGGGATAGTTTTCCTTTTCACCTTTCCCTTCTTTGTGTTGTCTGACCATCTTGAAACTTGGCCGATAACTTCCGGCCTTCTTGATGATTCCTTATTCACAAACTTCTTGACTATTGTTTTCCATTTTTATCCTTCTTATTATACCCCAATAGCTTCAATGACAACTGATTTCCACTTGAAGACCCTGCTAGTTCCTTGACTATGCACTTCCTTTATAAACCTTAACCTAGAAAATACCTCTCTTCGTTTGCACCTGAATATCTTTGATTTGTTGCATTTCCCCTGGACCGATATCCAACTTCTATGTGTTTCACCTAATCCCCAAAGTATTTTGATTATTACCAACTTCAGTGCGCATGTCACACTTTCCTGATTTAAGCCACTGGCTTTGGCCTTGAGGTCTATAACCTTTGATTTCTGCTTGGAATATCTTTCTTATCAGTACTGGTCCACCCTTTTTGTCAATCTCATCACGGAATATACCTTTGATCCATTCACCCAACACCCTCCATCTGTTGCATTCTCCATGAATTCATATGTACCAAACCTTTGTATTTTACAGGACCCCATAGGTGTTGATTATTACCAGCTCAGTGCGCTTGTTGTTCTTTCCTGACTTATGCCACTTTGATGTACTAGCCAGATCTCGTCTTGTGCAATTGGAAAGCTGATGGCAAATTTTGAAGTCATTTCTCACATATTCTGACCAAACAGACTCAGGAAGAGGAAATGAACAAGGTAAAAAGGAATAGAGTAAAAGACAAAGGAAATAGATGATTCCTAACAAGAAAAACTATAAAGTTAAAAACCTATCAGACGTGGATACCAACTCTAATGGTCATGACATGCACATGTGGCCTATTCTGTCAAGCAATTCTGATGTTCAACGCTTGTGGTACTATTAAACCGTGAAATTGGGCTTTGATTTTCCGTCGTTAATCATTTTTCACAATCTCCGTCTGGTGACTTCCCATCTTATTCTCAATCCTTATTCGACTTGCAGTGCCAGAAGGGTTTTCACTATCAAGCCTCTCTCATTTTGGTATTTTTCTCAACTTACAGTCGCCTCAAGGTGCCTGTGAAGGTTTTCACCAATAAGACTCTCTCATTTTTTATTTCTCTTGTTCGGCCTGGAGTGTTGCCCCTGGTATGAATCATCTTTACTTGCTCGACTTGGCATCTTTTGAAGACTGGTCAGAAAGTCTTTCTTTGGACCGTAACGTGGGATTTTGGATAGGGCTAGAAAGAAAGAGTATTAAAGGCTCAAAACAAATCAACTTGGGTTCAACAATTACAACCTTCGGAATAAGAATTTTTACAATAACCATAACTTCTGCCCCAGTTTCTTGCTTGGGGATCTTTTGAGTTTTATTTTACTATGACCGAGCCGTGAAGCTGCCTACGTATCCTTAAAAGGAATCAGGTCAAACGTAGTTCGCCCAAAATTCCTTGTTGTTATAGTTTTCCTTTTCACTTATTTATTATTTTTCTTTTTCTTTTTCTTTTTCTTTTTCTCTTTTTTTTTCTTTTGTTGTTTTGTTGTTTTCTTTTCTTTTTCTTTTTCTTTTTCTTATCTTTCATGTTTGTGTTTCTAATCTTTGCTACTGATTATGAAAGAGGGGTATGAAAGAAATCAAATAAGGCTCAAAGGGGTAACGAAGGATAAATTGTTTAGATAGCAGAACAAAATGCCTTCGTCATTCCAATCTTCAAAACCTGCCAAACAACGCGATTAAACGAACGTTTGTAACATCTTCTGATTGTGCTAGACTTGATAGCTATATTCACACATTTTCTTTCTTCATCTGTTAAAAATAGCATTGGGCAAAACTTTCACTCTCATTATCATGAATGGCCCCTGTCAATTTGGACAATTTGCTTTTACGGTTTCTTTATGTTTTATCTGCCCCGGTTCCACATGGTTCGGGCTTCAAATGATCTCAAACTGTTCTTATTTCCCTTAAGTGTCTCAATCATCTCCCAATGACTTTATGATTAACTTTTAATATTAGGCCTAAAATTGTGCGCGCATGTCATGTCACTAGAGTTGACAGGAAAAGAACTATAAAAAGGAGAGGACTAAACAAAAGAAAATGTCTAGAAATAATAGAAAATAGGACATTGCATTAGCCGATGAAACAATTCGAATAACAAGACAATTAAACTAAACTGGGGTTAACAACCCTTAGAAAAAACCTTGAAAACACTAAATGAGATACTACGACCAAAGGGACTGGACAAAATCAAAAGATAGAAAGGTTTGATTTACAAGACAATATCCAGATTATAACCCTGAAATAATCTGGACAACAGAAATGACAACAAAATTAGCCACCAAAACTCCTCCCAGGATAACCAAGAGATGGAGCATCTTTCCAATCACCAAACTCAACCTCTTAGACACCGACTTTTGCATCAACATTTCCAAGACCATTATCCACTTCAATATCCTTAGCTTTAATCAATACATCCCCAAGAGGATTCACATGCTCTTTGTTACTGTCGTTGATCACAATTACCCCTTCGTGAATCATTCTTTCTATTTCCTTTTTCAAAGAACGACAATTCTCAATGATATGCCCTTGGACATTAGAGTGGTACATGCATCGTACAGTAGTATCAAAGCTTTTTCCTTGTGGATCTGGAGTACAACCGAGGAGCGGCTCAATCAGGCCAGAATGCTTTAGCTTTTCAAACAAACTTGCATAAGATTCTCTGAAAGAATTCTCTTTTTTCAGTAGCCTTTTTATTTTATACTCTGGACTTGGTTGGAATCTTTTGCGGGCAGGTGGTTGAAATGCCTGATGAGACATTTGTGGCAACGGTGCAGATCCTCATGGGCCTCGGGGATATGGAGCATATGGTGGTGCAACGTGGACAAGATATCTGTGAAGTGATGCATGATTTAGGGGGTTCTGTGGAGAGAAGTAATGGTTGGGAGAATTACAAAGATATCCACGGGGTCTATATGGAAGCTGAGGGCATTTAGCAAGTACGACCACTGGACCTTGTCGTTGGGGAGGTTCAACAACATCTTTTCTTTCCATGGGAAGATTATCCCGAGCAACTTGTTCACTCCATCTGAGCCAGAACTTCCTAAAACCTTCTTTAGGTTTCTCCTCTATCTGAGATATGGAGGATTGATCAGGGATAATGTCTGTATTGTTCTGGAAGTGTCGCACAAAGTCATGAGCCATGTCATCCAATGTATTCCACTTACTGACATCTTGACGATTATACCATTCCAAAGCTACCCCAGTCAAGCTTTTGCGAAAGTATGCCAGTAGCAAATCGTCTTTCTCGCCAACATTCCTCATTTCCTTGCAGTATTCCCTCAAATGGACTACCGGATCTTCGCATTCCTTATTTGAGTTGAACTTTGGTACTTTAAACCTTGCAAGTAGGCGAATGTCAGAGAGTGTACACAACTCTTGGTAAGTCATGATGTCTTAGTCTCCCGTCCCTTGCACGTTCTTTAAGGACTGTTCTATGTTCTTCAGCTTCTTTAAACTTGAAGGAATAGTGATGGAGATACTAGGGTGATCGGGAGATGCCAAATTTTGGGTAAGGACAACATTTGAGAAACCAGGTGGTGGCGGTATGGGTGCCTTCCCAACCATCCAAGCCTGATACATGTTTGTTATGTGATGTCTTAACATCCTTGCCTCATCAGCCAAACCTGTGTTCTATTCAACCAACCACTTTTGGGTACCAATATCAAACTCCCCCATTTTGTTGTTATCTGCCATCGCCTTTTGGCTTTTATGTTGTAGAGAGGAATTACTATTTTCGGAACCACAAACCAACAATCTTTCTGAGGATTGAAAAAGAACAAAATGGGAGCAACCTGTTAGCGTTAGGGCTTTTAACAGATAGGTAAACACACATTAAAGATGCAATGCACCTAGGCAGTTAACCCTTTATATCATGCATTTGCTTCAGTTGCGTGCGTCATTCCGGCTTCTTATATTTGTGCCCCTTTTTTGAACGCCTCTCGAATTTTCCTTCATTTTATTTATTTCCTATTTTTTCTCTTGTTTTTTTCTTTTTAGTGGTGGTCGAATCTTATGTGGATTGCCTACGTATCATGTCCCCGTATGAATCAGACCATGCGTAGTTCTGACGGAGAAGTACAAAAATGACTAGTAACACATTTTGGATTTTTTTTCTCTTCAAATTTTCCATAAAAGAAAAGATGCGCTTATTAAAACGACACATTTTGTTAAAAGATTAACGGACTCTAAAAGACGCTATCACCAAAAATGGAAATACAACCTAAAAATAGACTAACAGACTCAGACTCACAAATACTCTTTTTTCTTTTTCTTTTTTTTTTTAAAAAAATTTATCATTGTTTCTCAAAAATTTCATAAAATATCCGGTCTTTTCAATATGGCCTTTCAACATTTCGAAGGAGATTAAAAGGCTGTGTTTGCTAACCGGCCAAAACCTTGAAAAATGACCAAAGGTGACTGTTCTCGCAAAACCAACCTTCTGATGCCCTTTTAGGGACATTCTGCTATTTTTGACAAGAATGACATCACCTTAATTTATGACAAAATGACGACATTTATTTACCCCTATTTTTCAAAATAGTTGAACCCGATATGGGTTGCCTACGTATCTCATATCCGGTGAGAATCAAACTTACGTAGTTCTGCAAAATAAAACAAACTATTTTGAAAACAGGACTCTTTTTTTTCACAAACTATTTTCTCAAAAACAAAAAAAATCCTTTTTTTCTTTTTTTTTAAAAATTATTTTCCTGAAAAATTCGACAGAGTTTCGGCACTATTTGGGTATTGGTTTTTCTAAAATAAGTAATTGATTCTCTACACTGCTATTTCTTTTTTTTTCTCACTTTTTCTCAATTTTCTGATATTTTCGATATTCAGAAGCCGGTCAACATGCGGGCCTGAAACAAATAAATGCACAGAAAACAAGTAGGATGCATCACGATGGTCTTTTCATTTCAGGTTGCTTGTCTTAGACGGACCCAACCCCTGTGTTGAGCCCCCTAAGTCAAATGCACATGATGCAAATAAGTGTTCCTACTAGGGATCCGACGTAAGGCTGTGTTATTCTAGGTTCAAAACCTAGGTGTTTGTTCTAAACCTGACTTACCCGAGCGGACAGCTCAAGCAAAGGGGGAGGCAGCGTACCGGGAATACAGAAGCTTCACCGGTATAGCAACTTATCCGAACCTCGTTCTAAAATTGGAGTAGACTCTATACAGAAAATAAGTCACACGAAGTGCACCCTTCTTCATGATTTAGAAGACTCAGAGAGAAGATAGGTTTCGGCGCAGTTTATATACAATCCACGAAATATCAAAGCGGTAAAAGCAGTCAATTAGCACATTAGGCACAGATCATGTAATAAAATCAGATAAAGCCAAACACAACAATTATTCTAAGCTCGAACTGTGAACCCTAAACAAAACGTTCTGGGTTCTTGTCCCCAGCAGAGTCGCCAGAGCTGTCACACCTCATTTTTACCTACACCTGCAAGGGCATAATGGAGTTTTTCCAATTAAAGGACAATCGAAACGAGATTATATTATTAAAAGATTCAGAGTCGCCACTTGGGATATTTAAGGGTGTCCCAAGTCACCGGTTCAAATCCCAAATCGTGAAAAAGATTGACTCTGTTTTACAGTCCGTGAACCAAAAATATGTGTAAGGAATTCTGTTAACCCGGGAGAAGGTATTAGGCATTCCCGAGTTCCGTGGTTTTAGCACGGTCGCTCAACTGTTCGTATTTGGCTTATTTATTTGATTTTAATACATGTTGTAACTGATGTGCTTCTTAACTTTAAACCGCTTTTATTATTATTTTAAAGAGAATTGCAACGCCATGAAAACGTGTCTCGAACCACGTCACATAAATGCACCCGTGGTTATTGACACATTTCGACTTCGTTGATATTTGGATTTGGGTCACATAAATGCGCACCCGAGTTTAGGGAGGTAATGTTATTAAAATATGCGCCTAAAAAGACTAACGTGTTATTAACTTTGGGAAAGGCCATGAAATTTGCTAAATGACCCATTCCGAAATCTAAGTGTTTTAACACAAATATTTATCGAGGGCCCTGCGATTCATATGTTTTGTCTGGCGAGGCTCATCTCGTTTATTATTTAAAGGTCCATCCTAAAGCCAACTACAATTTTCTATTTCAAGTTATCTCTAATAAAAATCACCCTAATTAATTAATGTCAACCGAAACTGAACCTTATTGCCCTTTTGTGCAAATTTACTTATGTACCAGAACTGATGAGGTTGGCCCAGCCGGCGTTCAAGCCCATTAAGGCAAGCCCCATGTCAACTTATTATTAATACTAACTGATTTATAGACATTTAAAAATCCAAATCCATTCAGTTAGGTAATTTAATACCACATGCAACGTGCAGCCCAGACGACCCTAAATCACAATTCAACTTTGACCAAGCAATTTACTTATCCAAGCTATTTGTGTTTTACCTGATTCTTATATCAAAGACTTAACTGACTATTTCTAAGAATTAAGACTTCAGTTGCTTGTGGCGATCAATCAATCTAAATTTGATTGTACCATGCTGGACGACTTATAGCCCAATTTTGTATTCAGTAACATGCAATCCAATTTGAGCTCATAATTAAAACTATTTTAGTGTTCAATTCTACCAACTATTGAATACAATTACCTTAAGTTAATAGGCAGACCAATACAAAATGACAATCAAAATAATCCAAATTCACCTAAAGCAGTCCTAATTATGCGGTTCAAATTATTACAATCCAGCCAATTCAAAGTCAATTTTTAGTCCAATACAAATCAAAGATTCAAAAGTCTAAAACAGTTCTAATTACTTATGATATCCAAATGTTTATGTTCTAGTCATTCTGATCTATGAGCATGTGAACTAACTTTCACTTAACCAATATACTAAAGTCAAATGAGTCCAGGCATCCAATTACAGTCCAATATAGTTGTGGTTATATAATCAATAGTCCAAAGTGTCTCTAGTTTAATTACAATATTCAACTAACCAAATCATAGAAAATTATCTAAGGCATAATAGAATTATTAAAATAATAAATCAACAGTAGAGGAATTGTTCAATTTCATTTCACTCTCAACTGAAGATGCTACATTGAATCAGGTTTAAAATGTGTACCTGGATTTTAAGCAGAACAGAAGAACAAGAAGAAGTCAGCAGCAAGTAATCAACTGATATTCAGCAATCACAAGCAGCAATAACAAGCAGAAATCAGCAATAGCCCAGTAACGAATGCAGCAAACCCAGGAGAATTTGAAACCAAATGGAACCAGATTACTCAACAACACACACAACTCAAACAAGCTCAAATGAACTTGAAATTGAACTGGGATTTCCAGAAAAACCAGTTACACAACTAGAAAAGTTCAAATAGCACCAATCAAGCTCGAAATTAAAACCTTGATCTTAGGAAAACTTCCAGCAATCAAAAAGAAGAGAATCGATCAAAAGTCAACCAGAAAATCAATGAAACAATGCCTTCTTTTTCTTTTTAACTTCTCTATCAAACTCTGTTTGTTTTTCCTTAACTCTCAAAAACTGACTCCAAACTCTCTCTTTTAGAATCTGTCATTGTATCTCTCTGTGTTTTCAAGCTCTCAAAAAACTCTCTGTGTTTTTCAAATTAAAACTAAATGCTCTCCCAGCTCTCAAAATGCTGTCCTAAAACTGATTGCCTCTCCAACTGATCCTCAACTCTCAAAATGATGTCTCTAAAATTCTCCCCTTAAGATCTATCAGACCCTGTCTTTTTATACCCGAAACCAAACCCTCTCCAGCTCTTAGGAGCACTAAAACCATTTAAGAAAGAATTTCCCCCATGATATTCTCTGAGAAACCCACTACTGGATGTCCATCCTATTATTAAACCTTTTCCATTATTCTAATCCAATTAGTATAGGCAACATGGTTTTTTTAAAATCAAATGTGCCCTGACAACCAAGATGGCATCCCACTTAGTCCTAACATTTTTAATTCAGTGAATTACCCTAAACCTTATTAATCAATAAATCCTAAACTGAACTAACACATATGATGCACATCTGGGAGAACATGACAGTGGGTTCAAATGACAGTTAAAAACAAAGCAATTCAAGTAATTTCACAACATTCAATTGACTAAGCAATTCAAATCAATGTGGTGACTGATTACCTACCAATTTTAAGGGTTTTTCTATCATGCTTTCAGGGCTAAGACTAATGAGGAAGTTAGACCAAATAAACAGTTCGAAAGAGAGGAAAGAAAATGAACGAAAGAGTCACAGAAGATTATTCATACATAACTAACAACAATAGAAAAAGAAAAGAAAAAAGAAATACCTCAGAGTTTAATGGTGGCTTCAAATATTTTCTAATTGAAACTTCAATTTGAATTTGAATCCGAAATGGACCTTAATCGAGTGTTCTCGACTGAGAACACGCGACTAAATTCGATTAAGACTTCAATTTTTCAACTGCATATTAATTCTGGAGTTTTTTTAGGGTTCGTTCAATAAATTAAGATTTGAGCGAATCTTACCTGAATCGAAGGCAAACGGTGATAAATTAGGGTAAAGGAAGGGAGGGGACTATAGGGTGTTAATTTGGGGCTAAGGGGAAGTGGCTAGGTTTTTTGACTGATATTCTATTGAAAATTCAAACAACCTGGATGGGATTCGAGGGAAGATGATTAGGGGTTTGGAAAGGGGAGGTCGAGGGGAACCTAGGGTGTAAAAATGGAGGTGTTTGGACGTCGACCGCCGCCGTAGGCGATTTCCGGCGGGCAGTCGACGGCGGTGTGAGGAGGAGGGTTTTGGGGTCTCTGAACTTAGAGACGAAGATGGCAAGGGGGTTTGGCTTGGGGGGTGGGTGGGTCTGTATGGAAAGATATATACTAAGGAGGGGATTTGATCCAGGTCGTTCGATCTGATGAGATTAACGACTTGGATCAATTGACTTATGGGAAACGAGGTCGTTTTGGTCATAATTGGGATGGTTTGGGTATGGAACGGGTCTGGTTCGGTTAGATGGATACGGGTTGTTACACCCCTTTTTTAAAACAAACTCTACTTAATACTCTTAAATAAATAAAAGATTTAAATAAAGCTTGAAAAGGATTTTCAATTAGAAAGTGACAAAAATTTGTTCAAAAGGAAATAACTCAGAGTCGCCACCTGACATTTGATTTCGGTATGTCGGGTCACCGTTTTTTCCAAAAATAATAATTTTCCTTTCAAAACACTTTAAACTCTAAAACTAAGTCTACACTAGAGATTTGGGTAAGGGGGTTCATTTGACTAGGGAAGAAGGTGTTAGGCATTCCCCAAGTCCCGTGAAGGTCAGGGTTGCGTACTCGATCAAGTTGGCTTTTAAGATATTCAAATTGAGGTAAAACACACAAAGGGAAATAGACATCCAAAAGGTTCGAAGTCGTCCCTTCTTAATAAGAGAAAATTAAAAGGAAAAGAAAAGAAAAGTCCTAAGCTAGCCTATACTACTTCTCCACCATAGTCGCCAAGGCCTCCAAAATATTTACATAGTTCTTCGGGGCATACCCCGGATAATAATATATACAAACTCTACGGGGCATTCCCCGGATAAATTTAACTACAGGAACGACCTCTCGCCTCAAATTAACAAAAAATCATAAAGTTCGCCTACCCGCTTTGCTAGTTTCCTTATTACGTCAGTCCCATGGTACACACTCAATCTAACTTAAATTCTTAATTAATTTTTTTGTATACATTATCTTAAAACCCAATTATGTACTCTACTGAAGCTGCTTTAGTATCAAATCAATATGCATCCAAAGTCCCAACACATAAAGGCAGTAAGGAAGTGCCAGCAAACCTGAACAATTAATCTTGAATGACACAGTTAAGTGATGGATTCAAATAGTATTAAGTCACCTAAGATTTCAAGAGCAGTACATTACTACTTCAAATCAGGGAAGATAACACATATTTCAACAAGACACACAACTTATCACCATAGAACAAGAAATGAATGGATGAAAAGAAAGAAATAGACCTCTCATTTTCTTAATCAAAATGCTGCTCAGATGTGTCACGAAGAATGTCGAATGACGAAATCTGATAAAAAAATAGCTACAAAATGGGAACAGTGGCTGCAACCTCCAACCTCGAACATCAACTTCTTAATCGGACTCCACGACTCGAACACCAATGTTCCGAAATTCAAACTTAAAGATCTGATGCAAGAATTTCAATATTAAACCATAGTAGTCCACCGCCAACATTGGATTGCTGGGATTTTCGTTGTTGATGGAAGAGTTCAGGGGGCTCTAATTGCTGCTTCTACCTATCCGCGAAGAAGAAGATCTGGGAGTAGCTGGTGTTGTCTTCACGATAGTATGGAGATCCGTCGTTCTGATGACGGTTTGGAGGGACGGTGAAGAAGCAAAAGCGGATGGAGATCGAGTTCTGGTTTATGTTCGGCGGTGGCTACTGAAGATGGTTGTGGCGGTAGGAGGGCTGTTTTTGCTCGCTGAAGGAGAAGGGTCTTAGGGCTTTTGTTTTCGTTCAAGGCCGAGGAAGGAGGAAGCCATGGATATGGTCTTCAAGTTCTAAGGTTCTAAGGTTAATGTGAAGAAAGAAGAAGACTAGTAGCTCCGGTTCAAGGGTTTAGTTCAATGTCTTTTTAGGCTTTTTCCTCCATTGTTGTTACTCCAAGGTTCATGAGGAAGAAGATGGTCTTGTTGTCTTGTTTTTGGAAGAAGGTCACGGGTGCTGTCTTGGGGATGGAGGAGAAAGGTTTTCTGAGGTGGTTCTGGGGTGGTTAGGGTGGGCGACGGCTGAGGGGTGGTGAGTCTATGTGATTTCCTGCAACTGGGGAAGGTTGTGCGGCGACGGCAATAGGTTTTGGAGAGCAGGGTGGCGGCGGCTGTTTGTGTTTTGGGTCCTAGGGTTTTTGCTGTGTGTGGAAGATGAAGCTCTCCTAGGTTTTTTAATGTCTCTCAAGAGAAAAATCTGAGGGCGAACGACACAAATAGCCACTAAAAGCAGTGGCTTTTATTTTAAAGCCACTATTTTCAATATATTTAGACTTTAGCCATTCCTTTAAAAAACTTATACTTGACTGGACGAAAATACCCTTCTGGTATAACTTATACCTATGTTATCAACACAAGCAGCAGTTACATAAAGAGAAGAAGCGAGCAGCAGCAGCAGTTACCACAGCGGCGATCAACTGAGGACGAACCACCATTTCTCTTCCCAATTTCAAATATTCAGCATTCTAATCCAAAAAAACGACATAGATAAACAGTAAGTTGTAATTTCATGTGTTTCTATCGATTTTTATTTCGCTATAGTTATACTTTTTTAGATCTATATTGATTTGATTATATATTAGATAAGAATTTGATTTTTTTTAATTTCTGGATTGATAAATTTATAAACATCACCTCCTATGATAATTATGTATTCCGGACATAGTGTCTTCATTTTGGAAATTGAATTCAAAAAAATAAGAACATTATGTCCTTAACTTTGATTCTACTGGCCTCATTTTGCAAATTGAATAAAAAAACTTAAGGACAAAATGTCTTTCACTTTGTTGCTGTTCTTCTGTATACAAAGTCCGGTAGCTTGAGTTTCAAATTGTATGTTTTAATTTCTGGTTCAAATGTTAAGGACTGACAGTCCTTAACTTTTAAATACATGTTTAAATATTAAGGACTAGCAGTCCTTAACTTTTAATTCCATGTTTAAATGTTAAAGGACAGGCAGTCCTTAGCTTTTAATTTCTGATTCAAAAATTAAGGACTGACGGTCCTTAACTTTTAATTCCATGTTTAAATGTTAAGGACTGACAGTCCTTAACTTTAATTACATGTTTAAATGTTAAAGGACAGGCAGTCCTTAGCTTTTAATTTCTGGTTCAAAAGTTAAGGACTGACAGTCCTTAACTTTTAATTTCATGTTTAAATATTAAGGACTGACAATCCTTAACTTTTAATTCCATGTTTAAATGTTAAAGGACATGCAGTCTTTAGCTTTTAATTTCTGGTTCAAAAGTTAAGGACTGACAGTCCTTAACTTTTAATTCCGTGTTTAAATGTTAAAGACTGGCAGTCCTTAACTTTAATTACATGTTTAAATGTTAAAGGACAGACAGTCCTTAACTTTTAATTTCTAGTTCAAAAGTTAAGGACTGACAGTCCTTAACTTTTAATTCCATGTTTAAATGTTAAGGACTGACAGTCCTTAACTTTAATTACATGTTTAAATGTTAAAAGACAGGCAGTTCTTAGCTTTTAATTTCTGGTTCAAAAGTTAAGGACTGACAGTCCTTAACTTTTAATTCCATGTTTAAATGTTAAGGACTGACAGTCCTTAACTTTTAATTCTATGTTTAAATGTTAAGGACTAGCAGTCCTTAACTTTAATTACATGTTTAAATGTTAAAGGACAGACAGTCCTTAGCTTTTAATTTCTGGTTCAAAAGTTAAGGACTGGCAGTCCTTAATTTTTAATTCCATGTTTAAAACTTAAGGACTGTCAGTCCTTAACTTTTAATTCCATATTTAAATGTTAAGGACTGACAGTCCTTAACTTTAATTACATGTTTAAATGTTAAAGGACAATCATTCCTTAGCTTTTAATTTCTAGTTCAAAATTTAAGGACTGACAGTCCTTAACTTTTAATTCCATGTTTAAATGTTAAGGACTAACAGTCCTTAACTTTAATTATATGTTTAAATGTTAAAGGACAGGCAGCCCTTAGCTTTTAATTTCTGGTTCAAAAGTTAAAGACATGCAGTCCTTAAGTTTTAATTTCTGGTTCAAAAGTTAAGGACAGACAGTCCTTAAGTTTTAATTTCTTGTTCAAAAGTTAAGGACTGGAAGTCCTTAACTTTTAATTCCATGTTTAAATGTTAAGGACATGCAGTCCTTATCTTGGTCTTGCACTTACAGTACACTTGTTCTTAATTCTACAAGGATTGCTTTATAACGTATGTCCTTTGTTTCCCATTCTCTTGACTTGTAGGATGGAAACAATATGCATAATAGTTGCTTTTAATGGTAGATGGACTGAAGACTATAAATATCTTGATCATCAAACAAAGCTTTTCCTAGCACCTGAGTCAATTCAGTTTGAAGATTTCGTTAAACAGATTTTTGAGCTTATTGAATTGGATAGAGAAAAGTTTGAAATAGTGATATGGTTTGATATCAACCTTGGAACAAGCAAAAGAATGCTTGTATCCAAAGATTTAGATCTTCACACATGTATAGAGTTGCTAAAAACTCATTCACTCTTCAAGAGCTGTCGTTTCATAGTTGATATTTCGGAAAGAGTTTTTGCATCAACAAGCAATGAACATGCCAACACAAAAACTCAACATGACAATCAAGAGCGATGCCAACAGATAGTTGAAGTAGATATGGTTGAAGCTCAACCTTTAAATGAAGAGGTGCATCAAACATTTGATTGTATTCAAGTAGAAGGACAAAGCATTATAGAGATTGACAACGAACAAGCTTTGGGTATTCATGTCTTAGAGAGTGCACCGGTAATCGAAGTAGTTGCTGACAAAACTTGCACTCAAATAACTAGATGAAGATCAAATTTGAAACAAAAAGAATCCCCAACTACGATATTAAGAGAAAATGCTTCTTTGGATAAAATAAAAGTCGGATCAGTATTTGATAAGAAGAAGAGCATAATTAACTGTTTTTCCAATATAGCAATCAAAGGACATTTTGAATTCAAAGTTGTTAGATCAAGATCAACAAGATATTCGTTGACATGCAATGATGATAGGTGTCGTTGGTGTGTGCGTGCTTTCAG
Source organism: Nicotiana sylvestris (assembly GCF_000393655.2). NCBI lineage: Eukaryota > Viridiplantae > Streptophyta > Magnoliopsida > Solanales > Solanaceae > Nicotiana > Nicotiana sylvestris. Next base: position 9,444,624 of record NC_091059.1, read on the forward strand.
AATTAAATACTCAACATTATTCAAGATAGTAAAGCTTGAAAAAAAGCACGACTGCTCTGTTAACACTAGGAAAGCAGATCAAAGGCATGCTACTTCAAAGTTGATTAGTGGTTACATTATTGATAATCTTCGGAACCCAAGATTTGAAGTTACACCAGCTTTTGTCATGGCAGAGATGCAAAAATTGCATGGACTAGATATTGGATATCACAAGGCGTGGCGTGCTATTCAATATGCTTTCACTTTAATAAGAGGAAGTCCCGAAGAAAATTATGAATTATTGTGTTCATACTTGTATATGATGACAAGTAAGAACCCAGGAACTTATACTAATATAAAGATAGACGACAACAACAGGTAAACCATCGATAGCTGGTTGGAATCATTGTAGACCAGTGATTGCTGTTGATGCAACTTTTTTGAAGTCAAAATATCGCGGTGTTTTAATGATTTCAGTTTCAAAAGATGCAAATAACCAAATTTTCCTATTAGCCTTTGGAATAGCAGAATCTGAAAACAACAGTTCCTATGATTGGTACTTTAGTCAGCTTCGCAATGCAATTGGGAGCCGTGAGAATTTGATTTTTTTATCAGAGAGGCATCAAGCTATTGCAAATGGCATTGTAAAGGTATATCCTGAAAGCCATCATAGGATTTGCATCTATCATTTGGAGCAGAACCTAAAGTGAAGAAAGGTGAAAAGTGAGGTCATAAAACTTTTCCAAAGTGCTGCTAGAGTATACAAGCGTAAAGAATTTGACATATACATGTCAGATATTGCAAATGTAGATAAGAAAACTTATGACTACTTGATGTAAGAACCACCGGAAAGATGGGCACGTTCTTGTAGTCCACGATGAAGATATGACATGCTCACAACAAACATAGTTGAGTCGATGAATTCAGTGCTATTAGAAGCAAGGGAGCTGCCTATACTAAGAATGATAGATTTCATTCAAGTGAAGCTACAACATTGGTTTTATGAAAGAAGAAATAAAGCAGAAGGAGCATTTTATGATGTTTCTTGTTGGGTAGAGGAGGAATTGAAGAAAAGAATAGATTTAGCATTTACTTTGAACGTAAGTATTATGTTTTATGTTTATATTATGATTTTAACATTTTTTAACATAATGTACTCACTTATAATTTTTCAACATTGAAGGTCTTCCTTGTTGATTCATGGCGTTCTAGAGTTGAAGAAGAAGGAATAACTTTCTTGGTGGACATAAACAAAAGAACATGTGATTGTTTTCAATTTCAACTTGATGAATTACCATGCATACATGCAATTGCAGCTATCGAGAAGAGAAACATCAAGAAGTCCGACTTTTGTTCGCACTGGTACTTAAAGGAATCTTGGCTGAAAACATATGAAAGACAAATACATCATGTAGGACATACTGATTCTTGGATTGTACCAGAGAGTGTTAAGTCACAAATTGTTAAACCTCCAGATTTCAAAGTGCCACCAGGTAGAAGGCAAAAGAAAAAGCATATTCCTGCTACCGAGCCATCAAAAATAACATTCAAATGTGGTCGTTGCAGAAGAATTGGTCATAATAGAACAACTTGTATATATTCTCCGGCACTCCATCCATTTTCAAGAAAGCATAGAGAAGAGTAGAAATATACACTTATGTTTATCGACTCTTTTAGGTTTTTGCTATAGATTGTATTCATTATTATTCTAATTTGAGTGGATGCCTAGATTTTCAATATTTATATCTTGTTACGTTCTTTTAATTTCTTTTGAGTTCAACAATTAAAAGTTATTAACAGGAGTCAGTAAGTTCAATTTGCAATTTTGAAAACTTAAGGACTGTCTGTCCTTAACATTGAATTTCAAGTTCAAAAGTTAAGGACATGAGGTCCTTAAGTTATAGTCCCATGTTAAAAACTTAAGGACTGTCTGTCCTTAACTTTGAGTTTTAAGTTCAAACGTTAAGGACATGAGGTCCTTAAGTTATAGTCCCATGTTAAAAACGTAAGGACTGTCTATCCTTAACTTTGAATTTCAAGTTCAAAAGTTAATGACATGAGGTCCTTAAGTTATAGTCCCATGTTAAAAACTTGAGGACTGTTTGTCATTAACTACAGGAGTCCTTAAGTTTGAAATACAAGTTCAAAAGTTAAGGACATGAGGTCCTTAAGTTATAGTCTCATGTTCAAAACTTAAGGATTGTCGGTCCTTAACTTTGAATTTCAAATTCAAAAGTTAAGGACATTTGGTCCTTAACTTTGAATTTGAAGTTCACTTACACTTAGTCATGAACAAATACTAACAAACTCAATGGACAAATCAACAATTGAGAGAAACAACAAAATAAATAACAAAATGCCTTGACATAACTTTTGAAATTGTAATTTTGCATAGCTGTTACAAAAAATTACGCTATGCCAACAAAATAAAATATAAGTGCCTTTTCACAAATTTACAGAATATTTCAGAACTATCCTAAACTGGCAGAATTCAGATGTCACCTTTACAGCAATTTTATACAAAATAACACCACAATTTCTTTACAACTCCTTTGGACAGAATGTTTCATTTTCACTCTCATAATCATCACCAATATTTTCTGGTGGAGTATCATAACCAGAATTTCTTTTCTATTCACCATGTGCCCAAAGATTTGCAGCAAGCTCTTTTCGAAAGTCTTTTATGTCTTCAGGTTGAAATTGCTGCATGTCCTTTCCAATCATCAGCAACTCGGCAAATTTGACCAGGAATGCACCACAATCAGTCCTAAGAGAAATGTAAGATATGCAGTGAATTAAACAATAAATCTTAAGTATATATAAATAATATATCAAATAACAACACGTATGATCCAGTTTGGTGTGGTGATCTTTGCCACTGTATATCAAATTTGTTGAAGACATTCCCAAAAGACTTGTGATTTTTGTCAAACTGTGAGAACTTTAGCAAATGGGGGATCATGCGTGCATACATTTGCATGTAGTTCATTCCTGCTTCATATGGCTAACTGTATATGGAATCGTATACATCAATCTTTTTCTGATTCAAGTCCAATACTCACAACAGAAAGTGTGTCACAGCTTTATCATCTTTTGAAGGAAGCCGACATGGAAACAAGATTTTGTCAACCTCAGTCCATGCAATTTCACATCTACGGATGTCCCCCCACACATATGGTGTCAGAAATAACTGATTATCACCAACACACCAAAACTCATCACTAGCATCTTCACTGAAATCTTTATACACAAGTGCCATATAATTATCAAAAAGAACATCAGTAGTTGTGCATCGAAAAGGATGATCGCGAGGGTGGTAGCATTCCTTCTTTCTCAGATAATAGAGAGCAATGTCAATATGCTTCATAAAAAGGCAAAAAATAAAACAAATCAATAACAAATCAGTCATAAAATAATGAAAAAATGATAAATTAATAATAGAAAAAATAAATGCCTTGTGAATTATCTAACCTTATCATCAAGAACAAATTTGCTATCTGAAAGCTCAAGGAAAAACATTTTGCTACTGATTTTTTGATGATACAATTTGTATGGTTTTTTCCTCACACATATTATCATCAGCATATAAATCAATTTGTCCCCTGAAAATTTTGAAAATGTCAAGTTAGAATTTAATCCTGAACTTAGCCTTTCATGCTGAAAAATTAATGACAGACAGTCCTTAAATTTGAATTAGAAGTTCAAAAGCTAAGGACAATTGGTCCTTAACTTATAGATTCAAGTTTAAAACTTAAGGACTGTCTGTCCTTAAGTTTGAATTCAAAATTCATAAGCTAAGGACATGCAGTCCTTAAGTTTGAGTATCAAATTCAAAAGCTAAAGACACTTGGTCCTTAACTTATAGATTAAAGTTTAGAACTTAAGGACTTTCTGTCCTTAACTTTGAATTCCAAGTTCAAATCTTAAGGACAAGAAGTCCTTAAGTTTTAAACTTGAATCTATAAGTTAAGGACAGTTAGTCCTAAAATTAGTCTTACAATCACAGAAGTTAAGGATGTACTGAAACACATTAAGAGACTTACTCTTTTTTGCGACCTCTCCTTTTCTCCTTGCCCAACCACACAATGAATTTCTTCACTAATTTTTCATCTTCTATGGCATAATGAAAAATACACCTACGAGTATAGGTTGATTTTATCCAACCTGAACTCTTCGGAGTATTTTGATTGTCTGCCTTGGAACTTACTGCTTTTCCTTCCTTATTAAAAGGAGATTTCAACTGCCAGCTTAACTTCTTGTTCCTTTTACCTCGACCAAGTTCTTCTTCAACATTTCCTTCACCCTCCATAGTCAAAGTCTCATCAATGTCCATTTGTGTACTTGGAGGAGTAGGAGTAAGAAGAGAAAATGACGGACCATCATAACCAATACTGTCTCTCTTTCTTTTCCTTATATATTGGTTAAGATCGTCATCATTGGTGTCCTCTTTGTTTTCCTATGCTGGCTACACTATATATATACATATTCATATTAGTTTTCTGCAACAGGTCAAATGAAGAGACAAAATTTCAATTGTACATATAATAATTAGGGCACAATCAGTACCTATCTTCTCCGCAGTACCTTCTTGTGTTTTTTCAAGAGACAACTCAGCTAATATATTGCGTGCAACATTTTCTTTTTCTTGCAATTCCACATTTTCTTTATCTTGCAGTTGTTCACCATGATCTTTAGATGCTTGTTGACAAGATTCTACAAAATATTTACAAGAGCTAACATGTTAATAATCTTTAATTAAAACAAACATATATAAAATTAAAAAAGCACTGCCTAACCATTTGCAATATCCAAGATCATTCCAGCTACATCATCATCATCACATGTTGCATCTATAGATTTGGAACCAATCTCACTTCTGCCTATGTCTTGAGATTGTAGTCCAGTTTTCTCTTGATACTGCACTCCAGCTTCTTCGCTTGCTGCTTCAAAAGATACTGTAACATTTGCAATTAATACCCATTCTAATAATTCACTAAAATAAAGATACAATATATAATGAAAATTTTATCTAACCTTGACTGGCACAAGTTTGAACTCCAAATTTTTCTTTGTATGACAGCGGTGTAGAGACATCATACGTTCCTTCTAAGCATTTGCATACAATCTCGCTGACACTTGTCCCCAATGGACTTGTTAAATCCTCCTGTGATTGCAATCCACAAACTCTACAAATTTTCTCTGACACTCCTTTCTCTTGTTGATTCTCCTGCTCTTGACAATCTCCTAAATCTTCAACTTCTGCATGCACATGCATAGTTTATATGTATTAATCTATTGAATATACATTTCAACGAAAAAAAATCAAAATCTATATCTAACCTTTCCCAATATCAGTAACATTTTCAGTTTCATCATCTAGATGTGCATCTTTAAATTCTCTTTTATACTGACCCTCTGCATTCACATCCATATCATCACGTTCAACACCACCTGCATCTTGGTTGAATATGCCAGTAGGCTCAGTAGCACGACAATGATCATCAACTCCATATTTTCTAATTGGAACACTAGATTCTCTATCTGTGTTCATCTGATCAGCTTTCCCAAACATGTTCATCAAAGTATCAAGCTTTGATCCTAGAGTTTTCTTTAAATCCTGAGAAAGCAACTAAGTTACAAAGAGAAGGACATGTTTAAAACTTAAGGACAGGCAGTCCTTAAGTTTGAACTTAAAGTTCAAAACTTAAGGACATGCAATCCTTAAGTTTGAACTCCAACTTCAAAAGTTAAGGATAAGAAGTCCTTAACTTTGAATTCCAAGTTCAAAACTTAAGGACGTGATGTCCTTAAGTTTCATTTCAAAGTTCAAAAGTTAAGGACAAGAAGTCCTTATCTTTCAATTCCAAGTTCAAAATTTAAAGACACAAAATCCTAAAGTTGGACTAACTGAAATTACCTTGATTTCATTCTCAATCATTTTTTCTGATACAGTAATTTTCTGATTAACTCTGGTAACTTCTGCTTGCAAATTCTTCTTAACCCTCTCTGATAATCTCTGAATCAAAAAACATAATATAAAAAAAGGTATTCGTAAGCAAGAAATAATCAAATAAAAAACTAATACTATTCAAAGGCAGAAACACATACTCTAACAATTTCCTTAAGTACGCCTTCGTCAAATTGTGTGGAAGAAGACCTTGAGCCTCGATCTTGTGAAACTGGCTCCTCCACACAAAGAGGCTGTGTATCTTCTTCTTCCACGGGAATAAAGGGTGACACCTCAATCAACTTAAACACCTATTATATAAGAAAAACTAAACATAAGTATACATAACTAAAACAAATAAACAAAAAAAGAGATAGTAATTACATTAACTTACTTTTTCATTATGGAAATATTTTCTACAAAGAGCATCAAATTGTGGAGACTTCATTTCAGAATAACATAACATTCGAGGATAACCAGCTTCTTTGAAGTTCACAAATTGTTTTTCTTGGAAAATAGGAAGTACTTCCATAATCCTGACACAAAACGCAAAAGGAAAGCCAACTAAAGTGTAGCTATCAATATCTTTTTCTTTCTCTTTCTCATTCTCAACATTATTCTCATTTGATTTCAAGCAAATCTTCAATGATTTTAATAGCATCTCATAAGCAAGAGAGCCCCAGTTGAAGGAAGCGCAAAGTGCATCATCGTCAACAATTTTCATTATTTGCTCCGACACATTCCTATTTTTCCTCTTGCCCATCAAAACCGACTCAACAAAATAGAGTGTTGCCAACTTCAAAGCATCATCATCACTGCCAGCAAATGATGAAGTTGTACCATGTGGGCGACTAGAAATAAAACTATACAAATCAGCCAACTCAATTTTGTCCTTTCCAGGGAAATAGACTCTTAAAAGCCTATTCTCTTTCTCATTTAAACCTTTCATGTCAAGCGACGAATAAGACTTCAAACCAGTAATAATATGGAATGCATCACGAGTAAACTTAATATCGCGGTCAAATACCTTGAAGGTCATCGAATCAGGTTCATTACTAACAATTTCAGAAAGCAATACACAGTGCATAAGTTTACCCGAGAACTTCACACTTTGTAATCTGAAGAAGTTGCCAAAAATACTTTCCCTCAATTTCTTCCATTGGCTATTCGATAGAAAACTTTTAATTGTTTCCTTATATTGAAAATCTCCTTTCCAATATACCAGAAAATTACGCCAATCGTCAAAATCAAACAAATGATCGCCTTCCATTATAACACTAGAAAAGAAGGAAAAACAAACAAAGATTAGGACTTAACTTAAAATTTCAAGTTTAAAAGTTAAGCAAATACAATCCTTAACTTTAAATTTTAAGTGCAAACGTTAAAGAAATACAGTCCTTAACTTATACTTTCAACTTCCAAAGTTAAGGACACTTAGTCCTTAACTTCAAGTTTCATGTGCAAAAGTTAAGGACAATAAGTCCTTAACTTTAAATTGTAAGTGCAAAGGTTAAGAAAATACAATCCTTAACTTATACTTTCAACATCCAAAGTTAAGGACACTTAGTCCTTAACTTCAAGTTTCATGTGCAAAAGTTAAGGACAATCAGTCCTTAACTTTAAATTGTAAGTGCAAAGATTAAGGAAATACAGTCCTTAACTTATACTTTCAACATCCAAAGTTAAGGACACTTAGTCTTTAACTTCAAGTTTCATGTGCAAAAGTTAAGGACAATCAATCCTTAACTTTGAATTCCAACTACAAAATTTAATGTCGTTTCTTCTTTACATTTAATGAACACAGTTAACTGAAAATTCATAATCAGTAAGCTTATGAATTTCTACGACTATTTTTATGAAATATACCTACATAATCAAATATATTGAATCAACCACAAACACATTTCAAATTTCACACACTAAAAATTTATCAAAAACAGAATCACACAAAATATACTACACTGAATCAACATATAATGCTAATTTTTGAAATTTCACACATACTTCACACAACATTGAACCAACTTACACATAAAGTAAAATGAAAATGCATAAAAAAAACATATTACCAGTCGCGATTGACAAAAGATGACGGAAAAGATGAAGGAGCTGAAGTTTAACTGAGATTGCAGTTTGCATGCGAGGAAGATGAAGAAGCGCAGAACACGGAACCCTGAACCGCTCTCGTCTGAACTCTGAACGAATGAAAATAAGGGTTTTCGTCGATTTTGGGATTATACAAGAAATAGAGAAAGGGTAATTGTGTCTTTTCCCCCTTAGTAGTGGCTATTTTTGATAAGCATTTTAAATAGTGGATAAAAATTAAATACACCCTTATTTAGTGGCTACTACACGCCATTTTTACCAAAGAATATATACAAGCTGTTCTATTATGACCAATTCTTCTGCAACGACCACATTTGAATGTTATTTTTGATGGCTCGGTAGCAGGAATATGCCTTTTCTTTTGCCTTCTACCTGGTGTCACTTTGAAATCTAGAGGTTTAACAATTTGTGACTTAACACTCTCTGGTACAATCCAAGAATCAGTATGTCCTACATGATGTATTTGTCTTTCATATGTTTTCAGCCAAGATTCCTTTAAGTACCAATGCGAACAAAAGTCGGACTTCTTGATGTTTCTCTTCTCGATAGCTGCAATTGCATGTATGCATGGTAATTCATCAAGTTGAAATTGAAAACAATCACATGTTCTTTTGTTTATGTCCACCAAGAAAGTTATTCCTTCTTCTTCAACTCTAGAACGCCATGAATCAACAAGGAAGACCTTCAATGTTGAAAAATTATAAGTGAGTACATTATGTTAAAAAATGTTAAAATCATAATATAAACATAAAACATAATACTTACTTTCAAAGTAAATGCTATTCTTTTCTTCAATTCCTCCTCTACCCAACAAGAAACATCATAAAATGTTCCTTCTGCTTTATTTCTTCTTTCATAAAACCAATGTTGTAGATTCACTTGAATGAAATCCATCATTCTTAGTATAGGCAACTCCCTTGCTTCTAATAGCACTGAATTCATCGACTCAACTATGTTTGTTGTGAGCATGTCATATCTTCGTCGTGGACTACAAGAACGTGCCCATCTTTCCGGTGGTTCTTCCATCAAGTAGTTATAAGTTTTCTTTTCTACATTTGCAATATCTGACATGTATATGTCAAATTCTTTACGCCTGTATACTCTTACAGCACTTTGGAAAAGTTTTATGACCTCACTTTTCACCTTTCTTCGCTTTAGGTTCTGCTCCAAATGATAGATGCAAATCCCATGATGGCTTTCAGGATATACCTTTACAATGCCATTTGCAATAGCTTGATGCCTGTCTGATAAAAAAATCAAATTCTCACGGCTCCCAATTGCATTGCGAAGCTGACTAAAGTACCACTCATAGGAATTGTTGTTTTCAGATTCTGCTATTCCAAAGGCTAATGGGAAAATTTGGTTATTTGCATCTTTTGAAACTGAAATCATTAAAACACCACGATATTTTGACTTCAAAAAAGTCGCATCAAAAGTTAACAAGGCTAAAGACAGCATGTCCTAAATTGTTTACCTGTTGTTGTCGTCTATCTTTATGTTAGTATAAGTTCCCGGGTTTTTACTTGTCATCATATACAAGTATGAACACAATAATTCATAATTTTCTTCGGGACTTCCTCTTATTAAAGCGGAAGCATGTTGAATAGCACGCCACGCCTTGTGATATCCAATGTCTAGTCCATGCAATTTTTGCATCTCTGCCATGACAAAAGCTGGTGTAACTTCAAATCTTGGGTCCCGAAGATTATCGATAATGTAACCACTAATCAACTTTGAAGTAGCATGCCTTTGATCTGCTTTCCTAGTGTTAACAGAGCAGTCATGCTTTTTCTCAAGCTTTACTATCTTGAATAATGTTGAGTCTTTAATTCTGAAAGCACGCATACACCAACGACACCTAATTGCATGTCAACGAATATCTTGTTGAGCTTGATCTAACAACTTTTAATTCAAAATGTCCTTTGATTGCTATATTGGAAAAACAGTTAATTATGCTCTTCTTTTTGTCAAATACTGATCCGACTTTTATTTTATCCAAAGAAGCATTTTCTCTTAATATCATAGTTGGGGATTCTTTTTGTTTCAAATTTGATCTTCGTCTAGTTATTTGAGTGCAAGTTTTGTCAGCAACTACTTCGATTACCGGTGCACTCTCTAAGACTTGAATACCCAAAGCTTGTTCGTTGTCAATCTCTATAATGCTTTGTCCTTCTACTTGAATAGAATCAAATGTTTGATGCACCTCTTCATTTAATGGTTGAGCTTCAACCATATCTACTTCAACTATCTGTTGGCATCGCTCTTGATTGTCATGTTGAGTTTTTGTGTTGGCATGTTCATTGCTTGTTGATGCAAAAACTCTTTCCGAAATATCAACTATGAAACGACAGCTCTTGAAGAGTGAATGAGTTTTTAGCAACTCTATACATGTGTGAAGATCTAAATCTTTGGATACAAGCATTCCTTTGCTTGTTCCAAGGTTGATATCAAACCATATCACTATTTCAAACTTTTCTCTATCCAATTCAATAAGCTCAAAAATCTGTTTAACGAAATCTTCAAACTGAATTGACTCAGGTGCTAGGAAAAGCTTTGTTTGATGATCAAGATATTTATAGTCTTCAGTCCATCTACCATTAAAAGCAACTATTATGCATATTGTTTCCATCCTACAAGTCAAGAGAATGGGAAACAAAGGACATACGTTATAAAGCAATCCTTGTAGAATTAAGAACAGGTGTACTGTAAGTGCAAGACCAAGATAAGGACTGCCTGTCCTTAACATTTAAACATGGAATTAAAAGTTAAGGACTTCCAGTCCTTAACTTTTGAACAAGAAATTAAAACTTAAGGACTGTCTGTCCTTAACTTTTGAACCAGAAATTAAAACTTAAGGACTGCATGTCCTTAACTTTTGAACCAGAAATTAAAAGCTAAGGACTGCCTGTCCTTTAACATTTAAACATATAATTAAAGTTAAGGACTGCCAGTCCTTAAAATTTAAACATAGAATTAAAAGTTAAGGACTGCCAGTCCTTAACTTTTGAACCATAAATTAAAAGCTAAGGACTGCCTGTCATTTAACATTTAAACATGTAATTAAAGTTAAGGACTGCCAGCCCTTAACATTTAAACATGAAATTAAAAGTTAAGGACTGCCAGTCCTTAAGTTTTAAACATGGAATTAAAAGTTAAGGACTGCCAGTCCTTAACTTTTGAACCAGAAATTAAAAGCTAAGGACTGCTTGTCCTTTAACATTTAAACATGTAATTAAAGTTAAGGACTACCAGTCCTTAACATTTAAACATGGAATTAAAAGTTAAGGACTGTCAGTCCTTAACATTTAAACATGGAATTAAAAGTTAAGGATTGCCAGTCCTTAACTTTTGAACCAGAAATTAAAAGCTAAGGACTGCCTGTCCTTTAACATTTAAACATGTAATTAAAGTTAAGGACTGCCAGTCCTTAACATTTAAACATGGAATTAAAAGTTAAGGACTGCCAGTCCTTAACTTTTGAACCAGAAATTAAAAGCTAAGGACTGCCTGTCCTTTAACATTTAAACATGTAATTAAAGTTAAGGACTCTCAGTCCTTAACATTTAAACATGGAATTAAAAGTTAAGGACTGCCAGTCCTTAACTTTTGAACCAGAAATTAAAGCTAAGGACTGCCTATCCTTTAACATTTAAACAGGGAATTAAAAGTTAAGGACTGTCAGTCCTTAACATTTAAACATGGAATTAAAAGTTAAGGACTGTCAGTCCTTAACTTTTGAACCAGAAATTAAAAGCTAAGGACTGCCTGTCCTTTAACATTTAAACATGGAATTAAAAGTTAAGGACTGCCAGTCCTTAACTTTTGAACCAGAAATTAAAAGCTAAGGATTGCCTGTCCTTTAACATTTAACCATGGAATTAAAAGTTAAGGACTGCTAGTCCTTAACATTTAAACATGTATTTAAAAGTTAAGGACTGTCAGTCCTTAACATTTGAACCAGAAATTAAAACATACAATTTGAAACTCAAGCTACAGGACTTTGTATACAGAAGAACAACAACAAAGTGAAGGACATTTTGTCCTTAAGTTTTTTTATTCAATTTGCAAAATGAGGCCAGTAGAATCAAAGTTAAGGACATAGTGTTCTTATTTTTTTGAATTCAATTTCCAAAATGAAGACACTATGTCCAGAATACAGAATTATCATAGGAGGCGATGCCTATAAATTTATCAATCCAGAAATTCAAAAAAATCAAATTCTTATCTAATATATAATCAAATCAATACAGATCTAAAAAAGTATAACTATAGCGAAATAAAAATCGATAGAAACACATGAAATTACAACTTACTGTTTATCTATGTCAATTTTTTGGATTTGAATGCTGAATTTTTGAAATCGGGAAAAGAAATGGTGGTTCGTCCTCAGTTGATCGCCGTTGTGGTAACTGCTGCTGCTGCTCGCTTCTTCTCTTTGTGTAACTGCTGCTTGTGTTGATAGCGTAGGTATAAGTTATACCAGAAGGGTATTTTCGTCCAGTCAGGTATAAGTTTTTTAAAGGAGTGGCTAAAGTCAAAATACATTGAAAACAGTGGCTTTAAAATAAAAGACTCTGCTTTTAGTGGCTATTTGTGCCGTTCGCCCTATTCTCCGGCACTCCATCCATTTTCAAGAAAGCATAGAGAAGAGTAAAAGTTAAGGACAATCAGTCCTTAACTTTAAATTGTAAGTGCAAAGGTTAAGGAAATACAGTCCTTAACTTATACTTTCAACATCCAAAGTTAAGGACACTTAGTCCTTAACTTCAAGTTTCATGTGCAATAGTTAAGGACAAGATTGTCCTTAACTTTGAATTCCAACTACAAAATTTAATGTCGTTTCTTTCTTACATTTAATGAACACAATTAACTGAAAATTCATAATCACAGTAAGCTTATGAATTTCTACGACTATTTTTATGAAATATACCTACATAATCAAATATATTGAATCAACCACAAACACATTTCAAATTTCACACACTAAAAATTTATCAAAAACAGAATCACACAAAATATACTACACTGAATCAACATATAATGCAAATTTTTGAAATTTCACACATACTTCACACGACATTGAACCAACTTAAACATAAAGAAAAACGAAAATGCATAAAAAAACATATTACCAGTCGCGATTGACAGAAAATGACGGAAAACATATTACCAGTCGCGATTGACGAAAATCCACATCAACTAAGGCCTTCCCCGTAGCAAGGAAAGGTCTCCCTAATATGATTGAGACTTCATAATCCACTTCACAGTCCAAAATGATAAAGTCAGCTGGTAAGATAAATTTGTCCACCCGGACAAGAACATTATCAATAATACCCAATGGTCTCTTCATTAATCTATCCGCCATTTGCAATCTCATGGAAGTCGGCCTCAGTTGCCCAATATCTAAAGTCTTGTAAACTGAGTAGGGCATAAAATTGGTACTAGCCGCCAAATCACATATGGCCTTAGCAAAATCCGCACTCCCAATGGTGCAAGGAATGGTGAAAGCACCGGGATCTTCAAGTTTCGGGGTCATTTAATGAACTATAGCACTAACTTGGTGAGTCATCTTTGTAGTTTCACAATCCATAGACCACTTCTTTGTAATCAATTCCTTTATAAATTTAGCATAGCTCGACATTTGTTTAAGAGCCTCTACCAAAGGCACATTAATGGATAGGTTCTTCATCATGTCAATGAACTTTTTAAACTGATTTTTATTTTTCTGCTTCACAAGCCTTTGAGGATTAGGCGGAGGTGGCCTTGGCAAAGGTGCCTTGGCTTTAGGCACAACCAGATCCGGCATATCAATTATGTGTTTCCTAAACGGGTTAACGTCATTTTGAGTTTCCACCTCGGCCTCTTGAATATCAATCCTCAATTTTTCATTCACGTTGTCATCAACCACATCTCAACTACTAAAGGAATTTCATCTTCTTGCAACTCAACATCATCATCCAAAAGTTGCTTTTGTTTGGAGGCATTCACATCACCTCCCCTCCCACTTCTTGTTGTTACCGCCATAACATGATTGTTCCATCCCTTATGGTTCATTACTGTATCACTTGGTAGAGTACCCTTAGGGCGAGTATTCAAAGACTTATGAGTTAAAGTCCTCGGATTTGAATTTTGATGGTGTTGTTAGCTCCTTTACATAATTTTGAACTTAGGAGCGGTTCTGGAATGTGATTTGGAGGTCTGTGGTAGAATTAGGCATAAATTGGCGAAAGTTGGAAATCTGGCAATTTTGAGTAGTAATGGAAAATTTGATATCGGGGTCGTAATGGAATTTCGAAAGTTGGAGTAGGTTCCTAGTGTCATTTTTGACGTGTGTGCAAAATCAAGGGTCATTCGGACGTGATTTGATAGGTTTCAGTATCATTTGTGAAATTTGGAAATTTAGATGTTCTTAAGCTTGAATTTGAGTGTAATTTTGTGTTTTGACTGATTCGAAGGTTCGACTAAGTTTGAATGATTTTATGGAATGTGTTGGCATATTTGGTTGAGGTCCCGAGAGCGTCGGGTGAGTTTCGGTTGGTTAACAGATCAATTCTTGGTTTTAGAAGTTGTTAGATTTTTCTGGTGTGATGATGCAGAAAATTCCTTCATCGCATTCGCGAAAGGGCTCTCGCGTTCGCGTAAGGCATTTGAGAAGGGCGGCTGAGTTGTTCTTCACATTTGCGAAGGTGTATGACCTCAAGGCTACGTTTTCGCGACCAGGTCATCGCATTTGCGTAGAGTCAACGGTCTTTGGGAGCTTCACGTAGACAAGCCTACTCGTTCGCAAGGGTAGTTCCTCGTTCGTGTAGTGTCAGCCAACGTAGGCTTTGCGTTTGCGAGTGGGTCCTCACATTCACGAAAGAGGATTTCTAGGTCAGAGGCAGTTTTTGCTTCGCAAACGCGAAGGCACTACAACATTCGTGATGAGTAAAATCTGGGCAGCAGTGTTAAATATCAAAATCGAGGGTCTGACCTATTTTTCATATTTTGGGCTAGAGACCACGGAATTGGGCGATTTTTGAAGGGAATTTCATAGAGGTAATGGGGTAAGTGTTATTCACATGATTTTTGTTAGATTCCATGATTTTATCGTGATTTTCAACATCTAAATTTTGAATTGGGATGTAAAATTGGGAAAAAATGAAAAAGAATTAGAGATATGATTTGGGGATTTGATTGGCTAATTGATGTCGAATTTTGATGAATTTGGTATGCGTAGACTTGTGAGTGAATGTGCTTTCTAGTTTTGTAATTTTTGTTGGATTCCAAGATGTGGGCCCGGGTTTGAGTGGATTTCGTGATTCTGGTCTAAATTGAAAATATTTCGTATGGACTTCATTTCATTATCGTATATTGATGGTATTGTACTGTTTCTGAATAGAATCAGAGCTTTTGGAGGCCGAGTCGAGGGGTAAGAGCATCGTGGAGTAGAGATTTGACCGGTTTGAGGTAAGTAACGTTTGTAAATCTAGTCCTAAGGGTATGAAAACTCGGATTTTGTATCATATTAATATTTTCAGGTGACATACAAGCAAGGTGACGGGCATGTGGGCATGCACTGTTGGGTATTGTGACTTGGACTGTCCCATTGCAACTATAGAATTGTGTATTTGGTTGAAACTATATGTTACTTATGTGTTTTGGAAAGAGATTCTGTAAATTGGACTAAATCTCATGTTTGGGCCTTGTGCTAGAGTTGTTTGGACCCTTAGGGGCTTTTTTTTT
This sequence comes from Nicotiana sylvestris, assembly GCF_000393655.2. Lineage (NCBI taxonomy): Eukaryota > Viridiplantae > Streptophyta > Magnoliopsida > Solanales > Solanaceae > Nicotiana > Nicotiana sylvestris. Next base: position 9,460,381 of record NC_091059.1, read on the forward strand.
ACTATCCTCCCACTGTTTTGATCGAAAATCTATACTCAGTTATGTTAAACGTACCGATTTGATAGTTCAGCCTTTATTACTCTGTTTTGATGCATATTAATGTTGTTTTGGGTTGAGTACCCTATTTTTACTATGAGCCCGAGTGTCTTGAGAGGGTTATGATTGAGTGAAGCCAAGGGCCCGATTTGTGAGGATATTTATGGGATCGGGATGCATGCCACATCATGTTTTATTGATTCATGATTGAGTGAGGCGGAGGGCCTGATTGATTTATTCCACGAGATGGCTTGTTATATTGCTTGGGCTGAAGGAGCCCGTCTGGAGTCTGCATACCCTCAGTGAGCGTAGGTACCTCCTGATTGTGAGTGATGGTAAGGTATGGCCGAGGGGCTGTATATGAGTGACTGTGAGGTTTGCCCGAGGGGATGTATATGAGTGATGTTTTGCCTAAGGGGCGGTTTATGATTTCATCATTTTTTTGTCTCCTTTGCATTGATCCTATGTTTGAAAATTATTGAAAAATATATTTAAATGATTTTTACCAAAACTGGGTTTAAACGAGATGTTTTGATTCAAACTCTGATTTTTAAGGCCCGTTGCATTTTACTGAGCTATCATTATATGAACTTTAAATGCTTTATTGCTCGTCATCACTTCTCAGTCTTTATTCACTTTGGTTACTTACTGAGTTGGCGTACTCACGTTACCCCCTGCACTAGATTTTCTCGGAGTTAACAAGGTAGCTGCTGGCTATCGCAGCCCTGCTCTTCTCCCTCCTATCTTCCTATAGTTGTTTGTAGTTACATTTCCAGACTGTGTTAGTCTTAGTGTTTTTGGACAGGCTGTAATAGATGCTCATGACTAGTGAAACCCCGATGTCAGGCTTTTCTTTCCACACTTTCGTTATTTAGATTTTCTTTATGAAGTTTTTTTATTTATTAAATAGAATAAATTTATTTTTGAAAATGAAATATCGTGTTGTTTTTGGTAAAGATCTTGCTTGCCTAGTATCACGATAGGCATCATCACAATATGGTAGTTTGGGCCGTGACAACTATATAATGTATTTTTGAAGAATAATGAGAGATAAATCATAATATTAAAATAAAATATTAAATAACAATAATAATAAAGTTGTATAAAGAAAATATTTCTAATTAATAAGGCATAATAAAAATTAACATAACCTAAAAATACTATATAGGTCACGCTAAAATAAGTAAAGTTAATGTAGTATTAATTACATAACTAAACACTAAAGTGTAACGACCCAGTCGGTCGTTTTAAGAATTAACACCCTGATTCCATAATAATGGGAAGTTTGGAAATTTCAGCTGAAGCTGCTAAGTCTACGTTATAGCTGCACCTGCGGTCCCAGGACCGCAAAAGCGGGACGAAAGGTGCGGTCGTAGGACCGCAGATGCAGTTTCACTGGTCAGAAAATGGGGATTTCGAGGGTTTAGTTTCAAAACTTGGAAAATTCAAATTGAAGCACAGGAGAGGGAAATTTTGGGAGAAAGTTGAAGATGAAATCATTGGGCAAGAATTATTTAACCATTTCTAGTTATATTCCATCAATCTATTGTTAGTTTTATCAATTAATTTCGGATTTGAGATGAAAATTGGGGAAAAGTTGGAAGAAAGTTCTTAGAGATAGAATTCGAATTTTGATTGGGAATTTGACCTTTAATTTGGATAATTTTGATATAAATAAACTCGTGGGAGTAAGAGGATTCTTAAAATATAAATTTTATCCGATTCCGAAACGTGGGACCGAGTGGTGTTTTCATCATTTTACCTAATTTCGTGTATTAGCTTAGAATTTATTTGTAGAATCAGTTACCGGAAGTGTTATATACATTATGCAATTGAATTGAATAGATTTTGTCCATTTGGAGTCGAGTGCTGGTGGACTGAACGTGGTCTCAGGTTGATTTTTGAGCCGTCTCAAGGCAAGTAGCTTGTATAACCTTGTGTGGGGGACCTTTCCCTTAGGATTTGGTATTATTGTTAATTGAAATGCCATGTACGTGAGGTGACGAGTGCGTGCTTGTGCTAATTGTTGAAAAATCCGGTTTTCATTAAGTAGTTACTAGTATGTATCCTTTCCTGTTTATATTACTTGTACTTTAAGCCTGTTATAAGCTTAAGAAAGCATGTCTATGTGATTTAATTTTTTAATTTGCTCAAAAAGCTTTACCTGAATTCTGTGCAACATGTTAGGATAGAATTACTTATTTGCCTTAATATAGAATTAACATTTGTTGAATATTTTCCCGTTGTTGTAGTGTATTTACATTTTGGACTATGGATGTGGGATTCCGGTAGCTCCCCCTTGTCTGTTTATTTGGGACTAAGGATGTGGAATTTCGGTAGATCCCCCTGCATAGTTATATGGAACTATGAGACTGCACCCGATAGATTCCCCCAGTACTGGGTATTTACATTTGGAACTACGGATCGGGATTACGGTAGATCCTCGCGCACTATGAGTTTGACTACGGAAAAGTATCCCTGGAAATCCACTGAATATGTATATTTAGGATTACATGACGGTATCTTGGGAGATCCCCGGTTGTTATCTTTTTGCTGAGTTGTATTTCCACTCTATGTTTACTTTGCCTCTGTAGTAGCTGTTGATGTCCTTTATATCTTGTGTTACTTTTACTGTTGTACTTATTTATATTGTTTCGTTCTACACTGTCAAACTTTATATTTTATTTAACCTCAGTAGCGCCCTGACCTTCCTCGTTACTACCCGACCGAGGTTAGGCTTGGCACTTACTGAGTACTGCTGTGGTGTACTCATGCCCTTTCTGCGCATGTTTTTCATGTGCAGATCCAGGTACTCTGACTCAATCCTATCAGCCTTGTGGTGAGGCGACTGTTCTAGAGATTTTGAGGTATATCTGTCGTGTCCGCTAACCGAGGAGTCCCTTTCCATTCTCCCTTTTTAGTATTAGCCCTTCTGTATTTCTTTTCTTTGTTAGATATTCTGAAGTTAGACACTGTAGATATTCAAAGGCTTGTGGTTACATGAGATTACGGGTTTTGGGAAATGTTGTTAGTTTCGAGAAGTTTTATTGTATATGCCGAGTGGCATTTTAAATCATATTTCATTCGGTTATTTTGGTCATTAATTATTTCTTCTGCGAATTGTTTATTTTTCGCATTTGTTAGGCTTACCTAGTCGTAGAGTCTAGGTACCGTCACGACAGTTCACGGAGGGCAAACCCGGGTCGTGACATAAAGAAAAAGATAAACTAAGTTATGTATTTTAATTATAAACTAATGTGCAATGAAAAAATAGATATCTAACACTACCATCATTCCTAATGTTGAATTGAATTTGTTTTTTTAGCATTAGTATTGATTTAAATTTTATTTGAGTTACTACATTTATAGGCTATATCATTCAAGAATGTTAAGTCCAAACTTGAAATAATACATTAAAAGATAAAACTATGAAAAAAGTTTAAGAAATACTTACAAATTATATTACAATAAAAGTTTATTGTAGGAAATATTTTTAAAAATTATATAAATATACTATCGGGTTGGTTTGGTTTCGATTTGACTTTTTTTAGTTAAAACCAAACTAAACCAATTATGGTTGGATTTTTTTTCAATAACAAACCAAATAGAATCAAACCATAATCGAGTTTTTTTTTCCGGTTTGACTCGGATTATCTGTTTGGTACGATTTGTCGGTTTTCTTTGTACACCCCTATTTCATAATGTCAAAAGTAGAAAATAAAATAAAATTTTATAGATAAAAAGAATAATTTTTAAGGTAACAAAGTTATTCATGCCAAAAGTAAAATATAAGATTATTTTTATAGATAAAATAATAAAAAGAAAAATGTATAAGGTAACAAATATTTTATCAGTTGGGATTTGGAATAAATTTCTGTTACAAAAGTTTTGGAGATTGTGATGAGTGATAAGGAATCTACAAATAGTTACTAACTTGTGAAGAATATGATATGTTAGCTTACCATATTTCTTTATAAGGTAGGAATTTCTCGTAGATTCTCTATCAATTATCACAATTTCCAAAACTTTTGTATCAAAAATATAGTCCAATACCCAATCAATAAATTTGTTACCTTATACCCAACTGGAGGAGTGCTACTGTATTCCCCGTACCATGGGTACATCAGGATGGAGCTGAGTTTCCTTCACTACTTTCCAGCTTCGAGGATCCGCCTATGAGTGGTGGCGCACCTATGAGTTAGACAGCCCAGATAAGGCAGCTTCACTGATTTGGACCCAGTTTTCAGATATGTTCCTGAGGGAGTTTGTTCCCCGGAGCCTCAGGGATGCATGACGCACAGAGTTTGAGAATTTGCACCAGGGTACTATGACTGTCCCGGAGTATGCTGTCCGTTTCACCAGCTTGGCTAGACATGCACCAGCCTTGGTTTCTACTGTTCGCGAGAGGGTTCGCCGGTTCATTGAGGGGCTTATTCCCAGTATCAGTTCTAGCATGGCTCGTGAGTTGGAGATGGATATTTCTTATCAGCATGTGGTGAGCATTGCTAGGAAGATTAAGGGTATGCATGATAGGGAGAGAGATGAGAGGGAGGCCAAGAGGTCTCGAGAGTCAGGCCATTATTATGGTGCTCGTGCCCCAGTTGCAGGTCGGTATGGTAGGGGTTATATGAGTTGCCCCGTTCATTCAGCTCGTCCAGCAACCAGTGGTATTGCAGCTACTCCTAGGCCTTAGTGGCCTTATTATGCACCCATAGTATCTAGTGCACCTCCTACACGAGGTGCTTTCAGTGGTCAGTCTAAAAGACCTGGCCCGAGCCAGTCATAGTTGCCACGTCCTCCTAGAGCTTGTTTGAGTGTGGTGACATACGCCGTATAGTGAGGGATTGCCCTAGACTTAGAAGGGGTGTACCTCCACAAACTTCCCAGCCACAGTGTGCCTCATAGAGTTCTCAGGCTATGATTACATCTCCAATTTCTACCCCACTTGCTCAGCCTGCTAGAGGTGGAGGTCAGAGAGGTAGAAGTCGCCTTAGAGGGGGAGGCCAGGCCAGATACTATGCCCTTTCTGCCCGTACTGAGGTTGTTTCCTCCGGTTCTATCATCACAAGCATAATACTAGTTTGTCACAGAGATGCATCGGTTCTATTCAATCGAGGCTCCACTTATTCTTATGTGTCTTCTTATTTTGCTCCGCATTGAGGTGTATTTTAGGATTCTTTGAGTTCTCCCGTTTATGTTTCTACTTCTGTGGGAGATTATCTTATTCTGGATGGCGTTTATTGGTCATTTTTGGTTGCTCTTAGTGGTTTTGAGACTAGAGCCAATTTATTGTAACTCGACATGGTAGATTTTGATATTATCTTAGGCATGGACTAGTTATCGCCCCATTATACTATTCTTGATTGTCACGCCAAATCTGTGATGCTGGATATGCCAGGTGTACCACGTGTTGAGTGGAGGGTCTCTTTATATCACACTCTGAGTAGAATTATTTCTTTTCATAAGGCTCAACGTATAGTTGAGAAGGGGTGTGGCGTGTATCTTGCTTATGTGAGAGATGTCAGTATTGATACCCCTTCAGTTGATTCAGTCCCAGTAGTGCGGGATTTTTCTGATGTGTTTCCAGTTGATCTTCCGGGCATGTCGCCTGATAGAGATATTAATTTTGGAATTGATATGTTGCCAGGCACTCAGCCCATTTCTATCCCTCCGTATCTTATGGCTCCTCATGATTTGAAGGAGTTGAAGGATCATTTACAGGAATTGCTTGATATTTGTTTTATTCATCCAAGTCTATCACCTTGGGGTGCTCTTATCTTGTTTGTAAAGAAAAAGGATGGTTCTATGCGTATGTGTATTGATTATCGCTAGTTGAAAAAGGTTACAGTGAAGAACCATTATCCTTTGCCTTGTATTGATGATATGTTTGACCAGCTTCAGGGCGCGGGGGTGTTTTCTAAGATTGACATGCACTCAGGTTACCATCAGTTGAAGATTTGGGAGCCTGATATCCCAAAGACTGCTTTCAAGACTCGGTATGGTCATTACGAGTTCTTTGTTATGTCATTGGGGCTGACCAATGCCCCTGAGCCTATATGCATACGATGCACAGTATGTTCCGGCCATATCTTGACTCGTTCATCATTTTCTATATTTATAATATTCTTGTATACTCCCGAAGTCGGGAAGATCATGAGCAACACCTGAGGAAAGTGCTTCATACCTTGAGGGAAAAGAAGTTATATGCAAAGTTCTCGAAATCTAAGTTTTGGTTGAATTATGTGGCTTTCTTGGGTTACGTGGTATCGAGTGATTGTATACGGGTGGACCCAAAGAAAGTGGAAGTAGTGTAGAGTTGGCCCAGACCATCCTCGGTGATAGAGATCCGCAGTTTTCTTGGCTTGGCGGGCTTTTACCGTCGATTTGTTGAGGGGTTTTCATCTATTGTGGCACCTAAGACTAGGCTGACCCAAAAGGGTTCTCCGTTCTAGTGGACGGAGGAGTGCAAGGCAAGCTTTCAGAAGCTCAAGATAGCTTTGACTACAACCCCAGTTTTGATATTGCCTAGAGGTTCAGGGTCTTATACTGTGTATTGTGATACCTCGAAGATTGGCCTTGGAGCGGTATTGATGCAGGACGGTAGGGTGATTTCCTACGAGTCCAGACAGTTGAAGGTACATTAGAAGAATTATCGTGTCCATGATCTCGAGTTAGCTGCTATTGTTCACCTTGAAGATTTGGCATCATTATTTGTACGGTGTTCCTTGTGAGATTTACATTGATCATCGGAGTTTGCAACACCTGTTTAAGCAAAAGGACCTTAATTTGCGCCAGAGGAGGTGGCTAGAGTTACTGAAGGACTATGATATCACTATTCTGTATCATTCGGGCAGGGCCAATGTGGTGGTCGATGCTTTGAGTCGACGGGCAGAGAGTTTGGGAAGTTTGGCTTATTTACCAGCAGCTGAGAGGTCCGTGGTGATGGATGTTCAGGCCTTAGCAAGCTAGTTTGTGAGATTGGATCTTTCGGAGCCCAATCACATTCTAGCTTGCGTGGTTTCTCGGTCTTCCTTATTTGATCGTATCAGGGAGCGTCAGTGTGATGACCCTCATTTTCTTATCCTCAAGGACAAGGTTCAGCATGGTGATGCTAGAGATGTGACTATTGGTGAAGACGGGTTATTGAGGATGCAGGGTTGGGTCTGTGTACCCAATGTTGATAGGCTTCGGGAGTTGATTCTAGAGGAGTCCCATAGTTCATGGTATTCCATTCATCCGGGTGCCGTAAAGATGTATCAGGATTTGAGGCGGCACTATTGGTGGAGGCGAATGAAGAAAGATATAGTTGGATTTGTAGCTCAGTGCCTCAATTGCCAGCAGGTAAGTATGAACACTAGAGACCAGGTGGGTTGCTTCAGTAGATAGAGACGGGTAGGTTGCTTCAGTAGATAGAGATTCCATAGTGGAAGTGGGAGAGGATCACCAAGGACTTCGTAGTTGGACTCCCACGGACTTTAAAGAAGTTCGATGCCATTTGGGTGATTGTGGATTGGCTGACAAAGTCCTCGCACTTCATCCCTATGTGTACTCTATATCGACTCCGGAGAGGCCCCTTACGTCCCAAGCTCTATATCAACACAAGGCTTGAAAGCCTTCTCATATCAACATAAGGCCTGAAATCCTTCTCACATCACTCATAAGGACTGAAAGCCTTCTCACATCACTCATAAGGCGTGAAAACCTTCTCACATCACTCAGCATATCCTCACATATGGCCATCGGCCTCAATCAGTCCGAAAATCACCACAAGCCCCTCGGGCATCAGTAAAATAATAGTGCTCAGCCCAAACAACATTTGAAATATCATTTAAGTCTCAAAATCATGTAAAAGTGGCTGAGTTTGTAAAACAATGTAGATCAACAGGACTGAGTTCAAATAGTATGTCAAAACAGTGAGGAAACAGTGATAAAAGTCCCTAAAGGGTCCAAATAATTGGCACGAAGCCCAAATATTGCATTAAGCCCAAGTCATGATGATAAGAATTAAATCTCGGTCAAGTACGCGGTAAAAACATCAATCGGGATGGACTAAGTCACAATCCCCAGTAGTAAACGACCCCACGCTCGTCATTTAGCGCGTGTCTCTTCTCAATATAGCACTACATTGTGCAATTTGGAGTTTCAAACCCTCAGGACATCATGTACAATCATTTCTCACCTCAAGTCGGCCGAACCTCTAGCTCGCTATGCCCTTGCCTCTCGAATCAGCCTCCTCGCGTGTCGAATCTGACCAAAACCACAACGAATATGTCACAATAAGCTAGGGGAATAATACCTAATCGAAAAATATCGAACATCCCGAAATTGGCAAAACCCGAGCCCCGGTCCCACTTCTTGAAATTCATAAATTTTTACATCAACTAGTTCCTTATCTTGCCACGAGTCTATACAAGTCAAGAACTCCCAAATCCGAGCTTAAATGAGCCATCAAACCTCAATTTGAAATATTAAAACTCAAGCCCTAGTTCTTCCTCGTTTTGCTTAATTTTCATGAATTTTTAGGCTAATTCCACAATTAAATGATGTTTTTAGTTCATAGGACTCACCTCCAATCAACCCCAGTCGAAATCCTCTTCAATTTCTCCTAAATAGCTCTCAAGGATGTTCAAAAAAGGTGGAAATATACTTAGCTTCGCAGAGGAAATGTTATTAAAAACCTTCTGTCCAGCCTAGATTCCTTCTATGCGATCGCATCCAACCTCTGCGATCGCAAAGCACAAAATCCCTATTCCAATTTTTAACCCTATGCGATCACGAATATACCCATGCGATCGCAATGCACAATATCATTAACCTACGGGATCGCACACCTAAACCTGCGATCGCATTGAACAATTTCTACTCAAATCCCAAATCAACTTCACATTGTGCGATTGCAAACCTCCCTATGCGATCGCATTGAACAACCAAACAACACCTCACAATCCTCCTACGTGATCGCATGGCTCCATATGGGATCGCAGAGAACAAAAATACTCTGCAATAGCTGATGCATTTTTTGCAACGTTTTCCAAGTCCAAAACTCCCCGTTAGCCATCCGAAATCGGCCCGAGGCCCCCGGGACCTCAACCAAAAGTGCCAACCCATCCTAAAACATCACCCAAACTCGTTCCAATCATCAAAACAGATCAAATAACACTAAAATAATCAATTACCATAGATTTTGCCTAAGTTTTTATGAAACTTCCGAAACACACATTTGATCAAAAACCCAACCAAATCACCTCCGACTGACCTTAAATTATACACACACATCCCAAATCACACAACTAAGCTACTACAACTCTCAATATTTCATTCTGACCCTCGGATCAAAATCACACCTATCAACCGGAAATCGCCAAAATACTAACTTTGCAATTCAAGCCTAATTCTACATCGAACCTACAAAATCACTTCCGATCGCACTCTTAAGACACAAAGCATCCTCCCGAAGCTAACCGAATCATCGGAAATCACATCCAATCCCTCTAACTCATAAGTCAATATCTGGTTGACTTTTCCAAACCAAACCTTCCTTAAAGAGACTAAGTGTCTCATTTCCTACCAAAACCAATCCAAATCAACTCAAACTCAATAAATACCGATAATGAAATATGAAGAAGCATAAAAATTGGGGAAACAGAGCGGTAACTCATGAGATGACGGGTCGGGTCTCCACATCCTTCCCAACTTAAACAAATGCTCGTCCTCGAGCGAGTCAAGAAACATACCTGAAGCCTAAAATAGGTGATGATATATCTGCTCCACATTCCTCGCTCGGTCTCTAAGGTAGCCTCCTCCACGGGCCGACCTCGCCACTGCACATTCACCGAAGCTATATCCTTTCATCTCAATTTCGAACTTGACGACACAAAATAGCCATTGGCTCCATATCATAGGTCAAATCATCATCCAACTAAACCGCGCTGAAGCCCAAAACATGAGACGGGTCCCCAATATACTTTCGGAGCATAGAAACATGAAATACTGGGTGCACACTCAACAAGCTAGGTGGCAAAGCAAGCATATAAGCCACTTCCCAAATCCTCTGAAGCACCTCAAAAGGTCTAATGAACCGTGGACTCAACTTTCCTTTCCAAACCTTATAACACCCTTCATAGGCGAAACCTTCAGCAAGACCTTCTCACTAACCATGTAGGATACATATCAAACCTTCCGGTCCGCATAACTCTTGTGACGCGACTGAGCTGTACGAAGTCCTTCCTGAATCAACTTCACCTTCTCTAAGACATCTTGAACCAAATCTGTCCCCAATAGTCTAGCCTCGTCGGGCTCGAACCAACCAACTTGAGACCTACACCGTCTCCCATACAAGGCCTCATATAGTGCCATCTTAATGTTGGACTGATAAATGTTGTTGTAGGAAAACTCTGCAAGCGGCAAAAACTCATCCCAAGAACCTCCGAAATCAATAACACAGGCACGCAACATGTCCTCCAATATCTGAATAGTATTCTCGGACTTCCATCCACCTGAGGATGAAATGCTGTGCTCAACTCCACTTGCGTACCCAACTCTCGCTGAAAAGACCTCCAGAACTGGGAAGTAAACTGAGTACCTCAATCTGAGATAATAGACACTGGAACACCATGCAATCGAACAATCTCCCGGATAAAGATCCATGCCAGCCGCTCCAAAGAATAGGTAGTACACACCGGAATGAGGGCGCGGACTATGTCAGCCAATCCACAATCACCCAAATCGAATCAAACTTCTTTAAAGTCCGAGGAAGACCACTCGCAAAATCCATATTAACTCTTTCCCACTTCCACTCGGGAATAATCATCTGCTGAGGCAAGCCAACCGATCTCTGATGCTCATATTTCACCTACTGACAACTGAGACACCGAGCCACATATCCCACTATATCTTTCTTCATTCGTCTCCACCAGTAGTGCTGCCTGAAATCCTGATACATCTTCGCGGCACCCAGATAAATAGAATACCGCAAGTTATGGGCCTCCTCCAGAATCAACTCTCTAAGCCCATCCATATTGGGCACACAGATCCGGCCCTGCATCCTCAACACACCATCATCACCTATAGTCACATCTCTAGTGTCGTCATGCTGAACTCTGTCCTTGAGAACAAGCAAATGCGGATCATCATTTTGGCGCTCTATGATGTGATCATATAAAGAAGACCGAGAGACCATGCAAGCCAATTGGAATGTATTAATATCAACTGATTGGCTAACCGAATCATTGAAAATCACAGTCGATCCCTCTAACTCATAAGTCAACATCCTGTTGACTTTTCCAAATCAAACCTTTCCTACCAAAACCCATCCAAATCAACTCTAACTCACCAAATACCGATAATGAAAAATGAAGAAGCAGAAAATGGGGAAACAGAGTGGTAACTCATGAGACGATGGGTCGGATCATCATACTATCAAACTTTATATTTTATTTAACCTTAGCAGGGCCCTGACCTTCCTCGTCACTACCCGATCGGGGTTAGGCTTGAAACTTATTGAGTATAGCTATGGTGTACTCAAGCCTTTTCTGCACATGTTTTTCATGTACAGATCCAGGTACTTTGACTCAGTCCTATTACCTTTGTGGCGAGGTGACTGTTGCAGAGACTTCGAGGAATATCTGTCACGTCCACAAACCGAGGAATCCCTTTCCATTCTCCCTTTTTAGTATTAGCCCTTCTGTATTTTTTTTCTTTGTTAGATATTCTGGAGTTATACACCTGTAGACATTCAAAGGCTTGTGGTTTCATGAGATTCTGGATTTTGGGAAATGTTGTTAGTTTCGAGATGTTGTATTGTATATGCCTAGCGCCATTTTAAATCCTTTTTTATTCGGCTATTTTTGTCTTTAATTATTTCTTCCACAAATTATTTATTTTTCGCATTTGTTAGGCTTACCTAGTCGTAGATATTAGGTACCATTAGAGGTGGACCCAGGATTTGAGCGCGACAGGGCATCATTGTATGCTAATCACCAGCGATAAAATTCTAAAGAAGAAAAAAAGATTTCTTCGCAAAATGGGTGCTATGGGAAGAGAAGGAATAAAATTAATTAATTGACTATTGTGTATTAGTACTAAATTATAAATGAAATAAAAAAAGATAAAAGCAAAAAAATAATTTGCTATTAAATATAAATTATATTTTAAATCAAAGAACTAAAATATGAATTAAGTTAACTATTATATATTAGTACTATATTATAATCTAATTTAAAAAAAAAGAGATAAAAGTATAAGATAAAGCAATTTTCTATTAAATATAAATTATATTGTACTAAAAAATAATAATAGAATGGAGGGAAAAAAAAAGCTAGAGGGCTAATGGGGGTTTCGAACATACGTCCCCAACAAAGTTGGGAATTTACGACCCTAAAGCAACCACTTCTTCCATCCACTTCTTTGCTTCTGGGTCACACTTAAAATAATTAAGGGGTCCCATATATATGTATAGATATATATAATATGTATATACATGGTTTTTGCCGAGACTAACGGGGTTACATGACCCCTCACCTTGCCATATAGGTCCGCCTCTGGGTGCCGTCACGACAGTTCACGGAGGACGAACCCGGATCGTGACATAAAGAAAAAGATAAACTAAGTTATGCATTTTAATTATAAACCAATGTACAATTAAAAAATAGATATCCAACACTACCATCATTCCTAGTGTTGAATTGAATTTATTTTTTTAGCATTAGTATTGATTTGAACTTTATTTGAGTTACTACATTTATAGGCTATAAAATTTATTTACCATTCAAGAATGTTAAGTCCAAACTTAAATAATACGTTAAAAGATAAAATTATGAAAAAAATTAAGAAATATTTATAAATTATATTACAATAAAAATTTATTGTAGAAAATATTTTTATAAATTATATAAATATACTATCGGGTTGGTTGGGTTTTGATTTGATTTATTTTAGTTAAAACCAAACCAAACCAACTATGGTTGGATTTTTTTCAATACCAAACCAAATAGAATCAAACCATAATCCAGTTTTTTCTTCCGGTTTGACTCAGATTATCAGTTTGGTACGATTTATCGGTTTTCTTTGTACACCCCTATTTTATAATGTCAAAAGCAGAAAATAAGATATATTTTTATAGATAAAAAGAATAATTTTTAAGGTAACAAAGTTATTCATGCCAAAAGTAAAATATAAGATTATATTTATAGATAAAAGAATAAAAAGAAAAATGTATAAGGTAACAAATATTTTATCAGTTGGGTTTTGGAATAAATTTCTGTTACAAAAGTTTTGGAGATTGAGATAAGTGATAGGGAATCTACAAATAGTTACTAACTAGTGAAGAATATGATATGTTAGCTTACCATATTTCTTTATAAGGTAGGGTCTATCAATTATCTCATTTTCCAAAACTTTTGTATCAAAAATATAGTCGAATACCCAACTCATAAATTTGTTACCTTATGTATTAATTTTTTTATCTATTACAATAACCATATATTCTGCTTTTTGGCACTATAAAAGATCAGTTGATAGAGTACAAAGTAATTCATAACAACTTTCAACAAAAATCATACAGAAAGTGGGGAATCCATCCAATAAATAATGAAGAATTTCAGTATTTTGTCCCTACTCTCAATTGCTCTTCTATTGAGCTTCTCAGTTCCTTCTCTTGGTATGAATTTCTTTACTTGTTAGCATTAATCTATTTCATTTGATTTTGCAATAATTTTAATTCCATTGTCTCCGTGCGATCTTATTTACCCTCAAAAAAGGTGAAATTGAATTTATAATATGGCTTATAAATACGTGAATTAAATTGATCCGAGAAAATAATTTCATTGTCTACTTTGTACTGAATCAACGGTGCCTTTTTTGGGGGTAAACAGACCTATAGGTCACGAGTTCGAGCCATGTAATCAGCCATTGATGCTTGCATCTTATACCCCTTTGGGGTGCGGCCTTTTTTCGTATCCTGCGTGACCGCGGGATACTTTGTACACTGGACTGTTTTTGTTTTAAATTGTCATGATATAGATGCTAATTTATTCTTTTTTTGGTTTGGTCTTTTAATTTTAGGGCAACCACCAAAATTATGTCCAACGAGCTTCCAAGTGGACGATAAGTGTGGCAATTTCAGTTGCGCTTTAGAAGCCATAAAAAAATATCCAGCAAGTGAAATGCCCCAAAAATGCAGTTGTAGTTCACAAGGGAGTGGCAGCCTATGCTCCTGCTCCATAGTTTGCCAACCTCCAAAATAAAATGCAATTATATTAGCAAGTTTATGAGTATATTGTTCTGGGAAATGTTTTGATAAACTCCATGGAGTATGTAAACAGGAAATTTACATTTCCAATATTCGCTATCTAATAAAAGAGTAAAGTTTGGAGTATCTGTTATGTAATTACTTTGTCCTTTTTTTTTTTGGCATAATTAACTTTTATTCAAGGATCATTAAGCAAATTACTTTAATAGACTTAGGAAAATGAATTAAATATCATGATCGGACTAATTTCTCTTTTAAGTCTTTGATTCTGTCAACATATACAAGACTATATAAGGAAGATAATGAATCAGTTTTACTTAACGGATTAAAAGTACCTTATAAGTTTCAGGCATTGAAAAATACTTTCAAGTGTCGTAGTTAATTTTATAACTAATTAAGCTATCACGTATTTGGATAAGAGCATTTAAATTAGTACTTCCTCTATTCCCTTTTAATTTTATTTTTACACCTTATGCACACATAAAAACGGTTGTTTGTGGGTATTTTACTGAAAGTTCCTTTATTTCTCCTTAAATGTTTTTGAAAGACTTCTTAAACTTTGTTCAACCATTTAATTAATATACAAGGGTAACTTCGGAAAATAGTCATTAATACCTTCTTAATTTTTGAAAAAAATAATTATTTTGGAATAAGTTAAAAAAAGCTAAAAGATCATTTAAAAGGGAACGGTAGGTGTAATAAGTGTTTGGTAAAAATATTTGACAAGCGTACTTTTTAATTAACATGACTAAAATACCTTAAAATTATTTTTTAAAAATTTATATAAAAGTATTTTTACATGAAGCACAGACAAATGACGAAAATAAAATGGAAAAGAGTTAGCAATATTATTTTGTGAAGTGTAATATAGGAATTACGAATTATTTTAGGAATTATAGTCTAGCTCTTGGTCAAACCAAAAATATTTATAAGATAAAATATCATAAGTTAGGAGTGATCAATGTATGACGTTCAGCTACTTTGGTCATTAGCTTTAGTGTACGTTTGTTGTACATGAATAACACATTAAGATATATATATATATATATATATATATATATATATATATGTGTGTGTGTGTGTGTGTAAAGTAACAAATAATCGTACGTGCACCCCATACCATTGAGTACACAACTTAAACGAGCACATAAGTGTTATTAAATAATATGTTGAGCTACAATATAATTACAAAATAAAAGAGTATAAGGTTTTGGCAATAAACAATTTAAGGCGAATTTATAAGGGATTTTTGGAGTGATTGTTGGGATAAGAGTTCTTAACTCGGTTTGATTAAATTCCACTAATCTATCATTGATTTCAGCATGTAATTAGAGATTTAGGGTGGAAAATTGGATAAAAAGTATAGAAGTTCTTAGGCTAATTTTTTGAATTTTGAAAGGTGAATTAAGGTCGGATTTGAATAATTCTTATATGGTTGGACTCGATATCGAATGAGTATTCAAATTTTATAATTTAGGTTGGGTTCCAAGACGCGG
The DNA here is from genome assembly GCF_000393655.2 of Nicotiana sylvestris. Classification (NCBI taxonomy): domain Eukaryota; kingdom Viridiplantae; phylum Streptophyta; class Magnoliopsida; order Solanales; family Solanaceae; genus Nicotiana; species Nicotiana sylvestris. The sequence goes on from NC_091059.1 coordinate 9,476,161, forward strand.
GCCCGGGGTGCCTTTTTGGAGCGATCTTCCATTTTTTTGCTAAGATCATGATTTTATTATTTAAATTAGTTTCCTATAGTTATATTTCTATTTTGTAATTATTTTGGCTGGATTCGAGCTGTTCCGAGTGGGAAAATCGAGGGAAATGCCTTCTACTTGATTGACTTAGCGTGATTTGAGGTAAGTAACTTGTCTAACCTTTTGTGGGGGAATTTTCCCTTAGGATTTAGTATTGTTGCCATAATTTGTGATATGTGAAGGCCGTATACGCAAAGTGACGAGTGCGTACACGGGATAATTATTAAAATTTTCGGTTTTAGCTACGTAATTTCCTTTTCATGCCTTAATTGAGTTAATTTAGTATGTTATAGTCACGATGTTTCTCACATGTCTACTTGTCTTACCTCTTATTTTGAACTTGTACTATATATTTAGTTGAATTATTTACTTTCGTAATTCCGTATTCATTATTTAGCGGTGGAAATTCCTTACTTAAAGTTGCTATCCTTGATATATTTTGATGTTGAGTTTGGAGTTAAGTTGCAAAGGTCATGGTTTCTATTGTGGAAAGGTATAAGTGTTGAAATGTCATTTTATATATTGTTATGTATTGGTTTCCATGTTTCTATTTAGGTGATTATTTGGTCGTATCCGTGAGGTTTCTGCCATGTTGTTGTTACTATTTCCCAGAGGTTTCTGCTGTGCTGTTGTGATTGGTTATACGCATACGGTGGTATAATGTTTGTGTATTAAATCGCATATGTGCGATAAGGTGACTTGATACATGTGGCTAGTAGAGGAACTACTAGAAGTCATACAATGTGATAAGGTGGGCTTGATATGTGTGGCTAGTAGAGGAACTACTAGAGGTCATGAGGTGCGATAAGGTGGGCTAAAACGTAGGGTGCTATTTCAGAAAAAATGATTTTTCAACACACAAAAAAAGTAAAGGCCCCCGCGGTGATATAAGAAAAGACCATGAGTTATTTTTATGATCTGGGACTATGAGGTGGTACCTCGAAAGTGCCTTGTTTATCTTCTCTAATTGTTGTATTGTTTGATTGTTGTTTCCTTAACATGTAAAAATCATTGCTTTCCTTTCCTGATTTTATTAGCCTCCTTGATATTGTGTTGTTGCTTTCCGTAAATTCTTTATTGTTTTACTTTCCTGTTATTTTATTATATTATTATATTTTATGTCTTGTTCTTATTATCTCTAGTAGGTCCTTGACCTGACCTCGTCATTACTCTACGAAGGTTAGGATTGACACTTACTAGGTACCGTTGTGGTGTACTCATGCTATGCTTCTGCACATATTTTGTGCAGATCTAGGTACATCCTATCATCCTCGGTATTAGCGCGTTGAGTTTTTTGTCTTTGGAGACTTCAAGGTATGCATGCCCGCGTCTGTAGGCCTCGAAGTCCCCTTCTACCATGTTCTTCCTTATTTCTTTATGTTTTTATAAACAGTGATGTATAGGATTGTTCAGTACTGTATCTAGAGCTCGTATCTCACCGGGTTATGGAAAACTGTACGTATTGAGCTTATTGTCTATTGATGAAATTGTTGATGTTTTGAAATTTTAAGTTTCTATTTGATGTTTCCGCATAATTTTAGGCTTACCTAGTCTTAGAGACTAGGTGTCATCACGACATCCTATGGATGGGATTTGGGGTCGTGACAAGTTGGTATCAAATCTCTAGGTTAATAAGTGTTATGAGTCATAAATAGGTTTAGTAGAGTCTCGTGGATTGGTATGGAAATGGTTGTACTAATCTTTAGGAGGCTATGGAATTGTTAGGAAAAGCTTCACTTTTTTGATTCATTATCGTGTGAACTCTTTGACTTCGGATTCTAAATTTCTGTCTTTCTATTATCTAAAGATGGTGAGGACATGTACAGCTAGAGTAGATGACCAAACACCCATGCCTCTCAACTAGAGCTGCCAGAGGCTGGGGCCAGGATAAAGGATGAGGACGTCCACGTGGTGCAGCCTGAGCACCCACAATAGCTGCTATAGAGGAGCCAACAGTAGCTCCAGTTGGAGGACAGGCACCTGAGACGCTTGTTACTCCACCAGCCCTCCAGGAGACTCTCGCCCACTTTCTCAGCATGTTCGGCACTTTGGCTTAGGTAAGGTGGATACCATTTGCTCCAGCCACATCTCAGGCCGAGGGAGGAGAACAAACTCCCGCCGCCCGTACCTTAGAGCAGCGGGTCCAGGTTGACTAGGTCCCAGAGATCATACCAGCACAGCCAGTCGCCCCAGTTCAACCTGAGGTTAGGGCAACAGTTTCTAAGGGGTAGGAGCTCAGGATCAAGAGGCACAAGAAGTACCACCCTCCTACTTTTAGTGGCTTAGGGTTAGAGGATTCCCAGGGTTTTCTTGAGGATTGCCACAGTATCCTCCATACTATGGGTAATTCGAAGTATAGTGAGGTTGCTTTCACTACGTTCCAGCTTAAAGGAAGCGGCTTATCTGTGGTGGCGAGCATATGAGTTGGGTAGTCCGGTCGAGGCTGCTTCACTCACTTGGACTTAGTTCTCAGATATATTCTTGAGGGATCATGTTCCCCAGAGTTTCAGAGATGCATGGGCACAGAGTTTTAGCAGTTGTGCCAAGGTTATATGACCATGTCAAAGTATGCGGTCCGATTCAGTGATTTAGTTGGGGATGCACCGTCCTTGGTGTCGCACCCCCTTTGTCTAAAGCGAAATCGGGTTTATGACATTGGGAGGACAACTCGTTTCCTTTTGGGAATTGGGTTTTGAATTGAAGAGTCTCCACCTAATGATTAAAGTGCATTAGGACACTAAGAAGGGTTTGAGTTGAAGAACCAGAGTTTGGGTAAGGGCTAGAAATTATCTCGAGGGGAAGGTGTTAGGCACCACCCAAGAACTTCTAGTGTGATTATCGGCCATGTTATAATTGTAACTTCACAGAACAAGTAAACAAATAAAGGCTCAAATAGAAGGAGTTTTCACATAATATTGCAAGTAAATTAAAATTTGAGGAAAAGTAAAGAGGGCAGAAATTTTAAGAAAAGATTTAAACAATAAATGAAAACAAGTAAAGGGGGAGGGGGTCCTAGGTTTATGATCAATATGGATCCCGTCAATGCAATACCCAGTAATCACTACTCAGCAGAGGGGCTACATGAGGTATTAGCACACCGGTCATCATATCCATATCTAACCTTCCCACCCCGTTAAAGTATTAAAGCGCGGAATAGTATCGTTACTTATTGTATTTTATTACCCATCCCAATCCTATCAGTCCCGGAGGTATTTGGGACTAGTAATCCTAAAGGGAAGAGAGTTGGGGCTTTTCAGAGTTTAAAAGGATAAAAGTCTAAGGCAAAAAATAAAAACACATAAGCAATGAGGGGGAAACAAATAGCAGTTAAAGGCTCAAGCATGTCTCCTCACTTAAAGGATCAAATTATCTAGCATGACTTCAAATACCGGTTATAGTCTGAATTAAATCTAAAGCGTTAGGACAGGCTGCTTTATCACTTATTTCTCAGATGAGAAGTCTGAATTAGGCCTTGTCTGGTTGTATTTTATTAAAAACTAACATAGTTAATTAATTACCTAATAGTTTTCCTAGATGGGGCCTATAGACATGATATATAATAATCAGAAGGCGTACTGATTTTAAAGAAGGATTACTGGTTTTATAAACAAAGGTTTTGCAGATTTTAAACGACCTTATTACTGATTTTAAACTCATAGATTAAATAGACGAAGCTTATTCAACTGATTAATCTTATAGATATGATTTCTGAGCATTGTTGGTTTTAAAACAATTACGTAAGTGCAGGAATCCTATATGCATGGTATCTAGAATGAAGTTGATTATTTTTAACCTATAATTGTTTGCCTAATGATGGATACATATGCAGAAATGTAGAAAAATCCTATAGGCAGGATTTCTACATGTAATGCATGACTTATAGGCAGGACTTCTACATGAAATGCATAAACGAAAAAAGTAGGCTTTGATTGCATCGATAAATACCTAAAGCATGATATCCACCTATATGCATACATGAGTAACCCTCCCCTTTTTTACTAGAACCCCATAATTATTACAGACCCGAATAAATAAAAAAAGATAAAAATTACATCAAAAATTCAAGCTACAACCAAACAGCCTAATTCAAACTCAAGGTCTAATAATATAAGATAAACCAACTTCCATGATCAGATTTCCAAAAGCCTTTCTCTTATTTGGGATGTGTCAAAGCTCCCAAGAGTCTCAAAGGGCCCCAGGCAGTGCTTACATCCCAAATACATTGTAGAATTAGATTATAGCACAGTGTGGAAGGGCCAGCCCTCAAATGTCCCAGTTCAAAGGGAACTCAAGGTCCCAAAGCAAGGCTCATAGGAGGGGGGCAGAACTTAGAGTCTAAGAATAAATGCAAGTGCATAGAGAGGGATTTAGGGAAGGCCATAACAGGTTAGTGGTCATGCCCAACAACTGGGAGTGCTGGCACACCCCTGACCAGCCTGTTAGCCAAATCTCAGGAGTTAGTATCCATTGTGTAACGACTCGATCGATCGTTTTGAGCTCTAGCGCGTCGTTCAGCGATCTGAGGCATGAGCAGCTTCATTTCAAGTATTGTTACTTGTTCGCATGGTCGGAATTGGAATTCAGAAAGATCGGAATTAAATTTAAATGAAAATTCTCATTTTAGAAGCTTAAAGTTGAAAGAATGAACTAGGATTGGATTTTTGAGTGAACGACCTCGGAATCAGGATCTGAAGGTTCCAGCAGGTTCGTATAATTATATCGGACTTGGGTGTATGCCCAGCTCGGGTTTTCGATAAACCGGGAGCATTTTGGCGCCTATTGTGGAAGTTAGTATTTTGGAAGAAATTCCTTAAGTTTGGCTTAAAGTGCATCGATGTCCGTTTGGGATTCTGAGACTGGGAGTAGCTCCGTATAGTGATTCTGGAGTTGGGAGCGCGATTGGAAGTGAATTCGGAGGTCCGTAGGTCATTTTGGAGCCGTTTGGCTAAAGATAGAAATTTGAAGATTTTTGAGAAAATTCGACCGGAAGAGGAAATTTTGATATCGGGCTCGAAATGCAAATTTTATGGTTCGGATAGCTTCGTTAGGTGATTTGGGACTTAGGAGTGTGTCCGGAATATTTTTGTGATGACCGGTGTAGAATTAAGCTTGAATTGGCAAAGTTAGTATTTTGGCGAATTCCGGTTGATAGGTGAGATTTTGATCCGAGGGTTTGAATGGAATTCTAAGAGTTGTTGTAGCTTCGTTATGTCATTTTGGACTTGTGTGCAAAATTTGAAGTTAATCGGACGTGATTTGATAGGTTTCGACATCAGAAATAGAAGTTGGAAACTTCAAAGTTCTTCAAGCTTGAATGAGGTGTAATTCATGATTTTAGCATTGTTTGATGTGATTTGAGACCTCGATCAAGTCCCTAATGTGTTTTGGGACTGGTTGGTGTTATTCGTCAGGGTCCCGGGGGCCTCGGGTGTATTTCGGGTTGTGATCACGCTCTTATTTGATGTTTCAAAGTCGTTTCTTTGGACATAAAGGAGTACTATATTAAGCTAATGAGCTCCAAATTCAGTTTTGTTTGAATCACTAGATCCATATCAAAATTACGGAGCCATAGGAAAAAGAAGTATCAAATTTGGACATTGTATGAGGAAGTTATGCTCATTTTCGTGTCGGGGAAAACTGCTGCTTCTGGTATGCTCGCAATTGCGAACATTTCCATCGCAATTGTGAACTTTTTTTTGTCGCAAATGCGACCCTTCCCAGCCTCTCTTTTTTCGCAATTGCAAGGACTTCTTCGCTTTTGCGAGGGTTCGCAATTGCGAACCTTGGATCGCAAATGCGACTTCTGCAGCTTGATTTTAGTTGTGTACCTCGAGTTTTTGCTTCATTTTATCATATTTTGAGCCCTAGGTCCGAGAATGGGCGATTTTGAGAGTGGATTTTCGTATCAAATCATTGGGTAAGTTCCTCTAACTAGTTTTCAATTATATTTTGTGATTATACCTTAGATTTAACATCAAAATTCATGAGAATCTAAAGGAGAATTTGGGTTTTAAAGAAAAACCTAGAAATTGAGATTTTTGGATTTTGACCACGATTTTGAGTATGAAATTAAGAGAAAATTATATATTTGAGTTCCTAAGGTCATGGGTAACCTTTATTTTTGAAAAATTTCAGATTCCGGGCACGTGGGCCCGAAGGCATTTTGGTCATTTCACAAAGCGGAGTTGGGAAATGGTACAATTTGAATTGTTAGCAAGTATTTGCGTATATTCTCATTAGTTTGCTGTTATTTGGCTAGTTTTGGAGCATTTTTCATTGGTTCAAGCCTTCGAAAGAATGTAGAATGCCGGTTATGGATCTTCGGAGCGAGGTGAGTCTCCTTTCTAATCTTGTGAGGGGCAAATTATCCCATTAGTGAGTTAAACTGATTATGTGCTCCTAATTGTGGGGGCTACGTATGCATGAGGTGATGAGAGTCGTGCGTAGCTACTATTATGCTATTTTCCGGGTAGACTAAGACCTAAAAGCATGTTATACTTGGATTATTTGTGAACCCATTATTGGCTTGGAATGCTTTAATCACATTAAATTATTAAATGGATTTCTAAAAGATTTAAGCTCTATTTTTCTCAAATTATTGAAAAGAATTGGCCTTTCTTGGATATCTGCTCCATGATGACTTCTTGATTGATTATCTGTCTGCGTGTGTTTATATTTCTGTTGGAACGGGCCGATCGCCTCGGTGAAATGGATGCAACTATGGTACGGGCTGCTCGACCCTCGGCAGTGCACACTTTACATTTTTGTTGGAGCGGGCCGTCGACCTCGACATGATTTGTGCATGTTTGTGTTGTTGTCTTGAACTCATTTGAGTTGTTTTATGCCACATTATGGCTCGAGATCATTTTATTAATAATAACAAGAAATCTAAGGGAATTTTCCATGAAAGAATTATATGACTACTTGTTTTCCCATATCTGGATTAGAATCATGTTTATAAAACAAATCCACTGCTTGAATATATTTATTAAGGATAAATAGTCATTGGACTGCTAGTGAGTGTCAGAGTTGACCATTTCGTCTCTACTCCTTCGGGATTAGGCGGGACACTCATTGGGTACACGTTATTTTTGTACTCATACTACACTTGCTTTGCATTTTGTTGCACAAGTATATGTTATTCCAGTGGTCTACTGGATATAGCAGCACGGATGATTTTGGGACTAGGTGAACTGCATCATTTGAGACGGCCGCAGCTAGGGTAGTCCCTTTCCAGTACTGTATTTATTTTCCGTCCATTGTATTCCGGACGGATGATGTATTTTTATTTCTCTTATCAGTAGATGCTCATGCACTTATGACTCCGGGTTCTGGGATGGTTTGAAATATTGTGTTACTGGCTTAACTTTTAAATTTGATTTGAAAATCTATATTCTTTAAAAATTTCTAAATATGGAAGAAAAATCCTGTATTTCCAAAGTGTTAAAAACAAGATTTTGTTTAAGTAATTTGGTTGGCTTGCCTGACAGCGGTGTCCGGCGCCACCACGATCCTTAGTAGATTTTGGGTCATGACAATATGGTATCAGAGCTCTAGGTTCCTGTCGGTCTCATGAGTCATGAGCAAGTCTAGTAGAGTCTCGCAGATCGGTACGGAGACATCTGTACTTATCCTCGGGAGGCTACAGGGCTGTTAGGAGTACTTCCCTTCTTGATTTCCTTATCGTGCGATTTGATTCCTCTAAGGTTTATGCCTTTGTTTCCTTCCTGCTCAATCTTATGTGACGCAGAGCGCTTGTTGTAAATCAAGAATTGAAGAACTTCAATGGCACTACAAATTTGATGTGGGATGTTTCTCCCGGTATAGTTGATTGGACTGTTATAGTCGCTCTATGGGAGGATATCGCATTGTTTCGGCTCAGTAGCGGTACTCTGATGGCCTTGAGGTTAGGCACAGGTTGCCATGATGCTTATAATGATTCTCTACAGTATTGATATGATGGCAGGATGTTTGTCTAAGTGTGGAGGAAATGAATGACTCGAAGGGGAGTTTACTCGGTTCATGATCTAAAGATTCGGCATTTATTCCCGGTAGGGGGAAAGGTAATCAGGCTGAAGATGTTCAGGTTAGGATGATGAGATGACGTGACTTGGTGTTTTCAAGTGTGATGGAGTCTCCAACGGCGGCGTGTTATCGTCGTCCTCGATTGAATGTGATAAGATTGCCAGAGTTATTGTTTTCTTCTATTCTCCCTTGGGGCAGGATATTGCGAGTCAATAATGAAGAAGCGACTTGTGAGTTCGAGAGCTATGAAGATAGATTTTATGTAAGGCAAAAATTGAGCAGCAAGGTATGATGAAGGACACGTGGTAGGTGTCAAGCGGTGTTTAAAACTTCTAGAAGGCCAAGTACGAGGAGCAAGGTCGAATGGTCGATTAAAGGGATGAGTTCCGCCAAAGTGGGGGAGTGGCGAGCGTTGCATATAGGCTTGGTAGTAGGATGACTACGCGCCTTAATGAGGGTTTGGAATTATTGAATAATTTCAAAGATTAGTGATTGGGGCCTACGGAGCTAACTTGAAGCATTGGCCATTATGCGGCAGAAGATTTGAAATAGCGGAGATGAGCTGCTTGAAATGCGGGAGGATGCAGCATAACATTGAATTAGAAGGGTAATTCCGCGTATTTAATTGATGTCTACGAGAGTTAAATAGACCGGTGCAGTCAGGGAGTGAGCTTAGACTCACGATAGGTTATTAGAGTCATGGTGACTATACCCCGTGCAGCAGCGTTAAAGGATGTCAGAAGTTGCTTCTACAAGTGGTTATTCACTGTGAGCAGGTTAGCGGTCGCGTGGTTGGCGAAGCTTCTGCAAGGAATTTTTATAGGTTGTTCAACAAAGAGATCGGTCGCGCGAATGTGGTGGATGATTCAGAGTTTTTACCGCAGGATTCCGAGAAATTTTGATAATTTATGGTGCGAGGTTATGCCCATAATAGGTAAAGAGGTCGGGCGAACTCGGGAAGTATGAAATGATGGATTCAAGCTAAGTGGGAGAGTCCCACCGCTTATGATTGGGTTGTATGATTAACTACTTGCATGATTCTGGTTATTAGTATATTGATGGGTTATTTAGCTATGAGAAAAGACCAAAAGTGGTAATTCGAGCAAATGAATTGTTGGAGGCATGTGATGGTTGGCCTTATTGGCTCATGTTCGGACTTGGAAAAAGAATCCAGGATTTATGCCTCGTATAAATGCAGGTTTCAGAGGAAGTGATTTCGCCGAGTGCTGCATCGGGAGGGCATTCATGCGTTATAAAGATTTATAGAGTGGATTATGTTTGGGACCCAGTCGGCGCGGGTGGCTCTCAATAATGGTCCTAGTGAATTCAAAAGTTGAAGTGTGGTGCTCAATGCTTTCGAGCCTATGAGTACGTTTAAGAATCAAGCTTTGTAGCAGCTTATGAGAAGGTGCCCAGAATGTTCTACGATATTTTGACTTGCGGGTGGCATTTGAGAGATACGAAATAGTTCGTGAGATTCAAGGCAGCATGGTCTCGTGATTCAAGGTCACTCGGGATGAGTGCATATGGAGTATGTTAAGTGTTGAATGAAGAAGTATTATCTTTTAGGCAATCAAGGATTTAGTAGAAGGAAGTAGATTGATTAGCCATGGTTAACTTGGCATATTGGTAGTGGTGATCAGTTCATCCAGCGTGATCAAGTCATGCATGTGATTTGTGGCGGTACATATGATGCTTGTCGGCCGCAGTGATTGATGCTACTCATAAGCATTCTTTTGTTATGGCCTATTATGAGTAGGCGGATCCCGGAAGGGTTATGGTGGCTTAGACCACTACTTAGAGGTTGGCATATTCGATGGTTATGAGAATTCTCCTGTATGTTGCTACAGTTCTCCTGAAGTGAGTTAAATGAAAAGTTTTATATGATGAAGTGTTAGTCTATCAGTGATTCTAGAGTTGTGATGGAAATCGTGTCTATCGTATATCGGCACATTGGGTGCAGTGAGTGGTATGAAATTTGAAGTGAGAACCAAGGTTGTAGTTTGGTAAATGATTGTGATGCCACGAGGATGAGCATGAAAGGAATTTCAGTGTTTTGAGTAAGATTGATATTGTCGTTAGTATCACCTGAGATAGGTGTTTTGTGAGAAAGGCTTTGCCTCCTGGTTAGGGATTCTTGACCACTTTTCAGCATTAGTGCAGCCGATGGTTTGAATGTGTAGACTCGTTAGTTAATTTGGAAGATTGTGGGAGCTTATTCCACCGAAAGTGTGACATGTAGTCACTCGATTGAGTAAGAGAATTAAACCAAGTATGAGGATTTTGGTAATATCATTAATTTGAGAATGTATGCCTGAAGGGCACTTTGTTTATTGGGATATGAATGGAGGAGGTTGCTCTGATTATAATGGTTGTTCTTATATGTTATGAGGAACAATGAGTTACTATGAACCTTTGAAAGGTTATTAGCCAAGTTGGTGCAATCAGAAATCGGCTTGAGATAAGTGAATTAATTTATATGTGAACAGGGCTTTGTATCAGGCCAGTTTTATGCTCGTTTCAGCGAGCGTTCCCTATGGGGGAACAGTCGGGGTGTTATTCTGTCATTAGCTATTCCAGATAATGATGTATTGCGCCGTATGAGTTGTAAAATGGCTTGGTGAACTTCTTATGTGTTGAGGTTCCGCGTAGCATTAATGTTATATGAGCAGGATGACTCTTGAGATTCAGATCATGTATTGCACCTCAGTTGTGCTTGAGTTTTGTAGCCTATAGTGCTATATGTTTCCTCAGGGATGGTATTATGCACCTCAGCGTGTTTATGACCGATATTCGGTATTTTCATGTGGTGAGCGATTTAGCTCGATGTGTATCTCCTTATGTGAGTTCTACGCGTGGATTGGGTGGCACGCCGCCATGGTTATATTGTGTGGATCAGGTGGCACGCCGCCATGGTTGTATTGTGTGGATAGGGGGGCTCGCCACCATCGTTATATGGTATGGATCGGGTGGCACGCCGCCATTGTTATGCTGTTTGGATCGGGTTGCGCGCCGTAATAGTATGATGTTCAGTACAGTTCCCTGTTCCCCCTAGTTTCTTTTGAGTTCTATTTCCCATTTTTCTGAGGAAAACTCGTATAAGTTGTTGCCCGTGTCGCACATATGATTCGCGGGCGGGGTAATTAGATGTCAGTTTCAGAGTTCGTATTCTCCTTGTACCATATCCTAATCGGTAGCCTATTGGCACATGGTGGCATCATATGGGACTCTTGATTGTGTCCAGGGTGGCTTATTGCCTGAGCAGTTCGTACTGGGTGAGATGAGATTATTGAATTTAGGATCAGTGCAATCTGAGCACATGAAGTATATTAAAGAGCAGAGATCCTTATTTGGTTCAGAATATGGTAATGGTTCTGTCAGAGGTATAAACCCAATGACTTGTTGATTCAGCAGTTGGTTATGAATTTCAGCACATCTCTTCCATCGTGTCAGTGTTGTAAAAGTTAGAACAAGACCGATGTAGGTCATGAGGTGCAATGGGAGCATCTGATTCGTTGAATTTTGGCCAAGTTGATCATAAAAATATTATCGTGTTCCTGTGGATTTTGTGTTGCAAAGTAAGAATCCAGCAAAGTTATGTAGTCATGTTTGAGGGCAGCGTGTGGTGAGTGATTTGGTGATCTCTTGATGAAAGCAGGCCTGACATGGAATTCCGGATGTTGGAATTGGGCTCTAAGGCCTATTTGCTTGAATAAAAAGGAATTATCTTCAGAATATATCGAGCTAATGTGCTCAGCTAAGTTGTGGCAGCACAGGAAGGTGCGTAAGGTGCTAAACAGTGATTTCAGACTACTTCGGTATAGTTCTCAGCACGTTCGACGACGAACGTATGTTTAAGTGGGAGAGAATGTAACGACCCGATCGGTCGTTTTGAGCTCTAGCGCATCGTTCAGTAGTCTGAGGCCATGAGCAGCTTCATTTCAGGTATTGTGACTTGTTCGCATGGTCGGAATTGGAATTCAGAAAGCTCGGAATTAAATTTAAATGAAAATTCTCATTTCAAAAGCTTAAAGTTGAAAGAATGAACTAGGATTGGATTTTTAAGTGAACGACCTCAGAATCAGGATCTGAAGGTTCCAGCAGGTTCGTATAATGATATCGGACTTGGGCGTATTCCCGGCTCGGGTTTTGGATAACCCGGGAGCATTTTGGCGCCTATTGTGGAAGTTAGTATTTTGGAAGAAATTCCTTAAGTTTGGCTTAAAGTGCATCGATGTCCGTTTGGGATTCTGAGACTGGGAGTAGCTCCATATAGTGATTCCGGAGTTTGGAGCGCGATAGGAAGTGAATTCGGAGGTCCGTAGGTCATTTTGGAGCAGTTTGGCTAAAGATAGAAATTTGAAGGTTTTTGAGAAAATTCGACCGGAAGAGGAAATTTTGATATCGGGATCGAAATGCAAATTTTATGGTTCGGATAGCTTCGTTAGGTGATTTGGGACTTGAGAGTGTGCCCGGTATATTTTTTGTGATGACCGGTGTAGAATTAAGCTTGAATTGGCAAAGTTAGTATTTCGGCGAATTCCGGTTGATAGGTGAGATTATGATCCGAGGGTCAGAATGGAATTTCGAGAGTTGATGTCGCTTCGTTATGTCATTTTGGACTTGTGTGCAAAATTTGAAGTTAATCGGACGTGATTTGATAGGTTTCGGCATCGGAAATAGAAGTTGGAAACTTCAAAGTTCTTCAAGCTTGAATTGAGGTGTAATTCATGATTTTAACATTGTTTGATGTGATTTGAGGCCTCGAGCAAGTCCGTAATGTGTTTTAGGACTGGTTTGTGTTATTGGTCGGTGTCCCGGGGGCCTCGGGTTGTGATCACGCTCTTATTTGATGTTTCAACGTCGTTTCTTTGGACATAAAGGAGTACTATATGTCACACCTCCTTTTTGCGCGCCCGCCCTGAAGGGTTAAATGCGCGAGGGAGTTTTTCCAATTTAAGTGACAATATTCGAAATGAGATTATTTATTTAATTCAGAGTCGCCACTTGGGAAAGGTTTGGCTTTTGGTGTCCCAAGTCACCGGTTTATCTTGAATCCCAAATCGAGGAAATTTTCGACTTTCCAAATGAAGTCTGCGAACCAGAAATTCTAAGTAAGGAATTCTGTTGACCCGAGGGAAGGTGTTAGGCACCCTCGAATCCCGTGGTTCTAGCACGGTCGCTTAAATTGTTATAATGGCTAAATATCTGATTTAAATACATGTTATAACTTATGTGCTTTTATTAAATTTAAACCGCTTTATTATTATTTTTATAGACTTGCAATGCCGCGAAAATGCATCTCGAATCACGTCACAATCAATGCACCCGTAATTGTTAACACATTTCGACTCCGTTGAGATTTGAAGTTGGGTCACATAAATGCGCACCCGAATTTAAGAAAGTAACATTATTGAAATGCGCCTAAAGAGACTATCACGTTATTTTTGGGGAGGGTCATGAAATTCGTTAAATAACCCATCCCGGATTCTAAGTATTTAACATGTACATTCATGAGGGCCCCGCAGTTTGTGCATTTTTATTTAGCGAGGCTCATCTCATTTATTTTAAAAGGTATCCTAAAGTGACTACATTTCCATTAATTTTTGTTTCTAAAATTAAGAGAGGGCGAAAGGAAGATCTTATTTAGTTACATGCTACAAGCACATCATTTTACGTACTAGATTAAGATGAATGTTAACAGAAAAGAATATTACTTAATATTTGAAATTATAAGTGAATACAAAATCGACAAAATAATATATTCAAAGAAGATTAATTATTCTATAACTAGATTAACTTTACATAATTATGTGGATAGACCAATAATTGTTTTTCACTAGTCAAAATAAACATCAACCTTGAGTTTTAGTGCTTATTCGAATGTTTATTAGATCTAAATTTTGGCCATCTTGCTAGATTCACGCCAATTAGATTAAAGCTCTTAACCCCGCACCATTGATTCGTATTCCCTAGTATGTAAAAACCTGCCGATTCTATAGAGTTAATAGCTGCTTTATTTACATGGTGAGCCGATGCTAACATTAATTATTAAACTACACTATTAAACCTATATTGAAACAGGGAATTCAAATGAGAGAGTTGACATTAATGGTTAATCCATTGGCATTAACTAACGTGATATGAAAATTGCTTGACATATGCGTTGAAATCAAACTGAATCGGGCCATGGTAAAACAGTTCAAAGATCCAACGGGATACATACAAATGCCTGCTAATATTCTGTATTATGTTATCATCACCAACCAAACTAAATTGCTAAAACACGTGGACATATGTCTAACCAATATAACAACATACTACTTAACTCCATATTGGTTCAGGTACACCCCAATTTATACAAAAAAAACAAGTGCGATTAGAATGAGTCCAAGAAAATACGAACCAAATGAATCATTTTAATCCTATTGCTATATTTGAAACACAGGTATTGTGAAAGTGGGTGAACGATTCATTTCTTTGTTTACTTCAACTCAACTTCCAATTCAAACGTACATCAATCCATAGTTTTAGAAGCGTGCACCTGGATGTTGAATACAACAAAAGAAACAGAAGGCAGAGAAATCAGCAGCAACAGCAAATAGGAAAGGCAACAACAACAATAAATACAGCAGCAGTGACAGTAACCAAGTGCACCAGGAACAACTCAAATGAAACCCGAAAGATTTGTGAAAAACTAGGTAGCAACAAACAGCATGCAAAACTCAAAATGGACTCGAACTCAAACCAAGGTTGGAGTAGTAGATTGCAGAGGAAGTTTCAACGAATTGGAGTCAAAACCAAAAAGAAACAGTATTAACTACTGAGGCTTCAAACTAAACCAAAGCCTGATGGAATTATGTTGCCAATCAAAAACTCAATTTCTCTCTTTTCACGACTGTTTTTATATCTGGAAAACAACCTCCTTCTACTAATCGAGACCCTCCTCTTTTATATCCTTCCCCAGACCATCTACAGCCTGTTAAACCATTCAAACTCCCTCCCATCTCCTGCTGTTTTTCCACTCAAACATTTAAAAATAGAAACCCTCCCATGAGATTCCCCTGACAACAAACTCTTTTCATTATTAAAATGCTTTATCATTTTGTTAAACTAAACCAAGCATGGGCAGCAAGAATGTAACCTGACAGCACATGCTGTCCAATTATTCTGATTCCCTAATTTCTGACCAAACACATGCTACCCAGAGTCAAAAGTGAGCACACATGCTATTAAATTAAACTACAATATGTAATTCTTGCTAACACCAACAGCTATCCAATCCTTAGGTGATTTCTGATTCAAATAAACACACTAACAAGCAGCTATACTCAATTCCTTAATTGGATTCAAACAAAGCTTCAGCAGAAAAATGAATAACATGAGTCAAATTATTACCATTCAAAGGCTGAGACTAATTGACGACATATATCGAATCGACTACGCGAATCACAACACATACAATCGAAACCAATGACCAAAATCCAACAGTATTAATCATGTGATTCAAATTGTACTGACCAAACAAAAGTTGCCCTGGAAACTAATTAATCGACCAAATTCAATTTCAGTCGATTGTATAGTTTATACACATACACACTATCAGTAAATGAAGAAGGACTTGACCAAATACAGAAGTCCGGGCAAGGTGGACAGAACAGTCGACAAAAATTCAAAAATAAATCAACTAAACATTTGGACATATGAACAGACATTTAACTATAACAAACAAAATGAACTGACAAAGAAAAGGAAAACAAAAATACCTTAAAGGCTTGAAAAATCAGAAAGCCCTAGCTCGGATTTGAATCGACCTTTCTTGGGGTTGAACGAACTTTAATCGAAGTGTTCTCAACTGAGAACACTTCGATTAAGGTCCATTAGACCCTAATCTTCTGGTTCAAACGGACACAAATCGGACTCAAGACTTCTAGGGTTCCTAAGGGCAGATTTGGGATTCAGGTTGTCCTGGTTGGATTCGGACCAAACCAAACCTGGTTTGGTCATGAGGGAGGTCAGGGGAGTGCCTGGCATGGATTTGGGGTGGTTTGGTGTAGGTCGAGGTTCGGCTCGAATCTTCAAATGAAGATTCGAGATGGTGGGGGAGGATTCGAGACCCACGGTTAGTGGATCTGTGTTTAGGGGGTTGAGGTGGTCCTAGGGTGTTAAGGTGGTGGTCACCGGTATCCTTGCCGCCGGGTTTATGGTGAGGGGAAAGGGGGGCGGCGCTAGGGTTCCGTGGGGTTTGGGTCTGGTGAGGACGACCTAAAGGCAGGGGGGTCTAGCTTGGGGGCGTGGGGTAAGAGGGATGGGCTTATATACGGGGTAGGTGAGTGGATCCAAGCCGTTGGATCTGATGAGATCAACGTTTTGGATTACTTTAACTATATGAAACGGGGTCGTTTGGTCTTATGCTGGAACGGATCAAACCGGGTTTCATTGGGTCGGGTTAAGTAATGGGTAAGGGAGATGGGACGAGGGCCGTCAGATCGACCTGGTTTGAACGGCTGAGATGGATTGTCCTTGAAACGACGTAGTTTTGGTGTCAAACTACGTCATTTTGGTGGCCTGGGAGATGGGCTGCTTGGACCGGCTGCCTTGGGCTGCTTTTGGGCCTCAAATTTTAAAAAAGAAAACAGGCCCAATCCAATTTTTAAACCAATTTGCACTCTTTTCTTTTATTTTCTAATTTTAAAACACAAAACCTAATTAAAAATGAAATTAAACACCCATTAATTAGCACTTAACACAATTATCACACACATATTAAAATATTTAAATAGGTAAAATCACACCATGGCGACAAATAGAATAAAAGATGCATATTTTTTGTGATTTTCCTTTCAATAACCGAATTATGGTTTAATTACACACGACATATATATTTTGTATTTTTTGTTTGATAAGACTAAATAAGAATGGACAGAACCACAAATAACTACCAAAAAATGTCACGTAAATTCCAAAAATTGTACAGCGAGACCATTTGTTATTATTTTGATTTCTTTTGGAGTGATTGTCGCGTAAACAAAAATCACGCGCTCACAGATGCCCCTCTTTATCCGAAAACACGGAGAGTTTTCGTGCAAAGATAAAGTGAGCGGATATGAGCGATTTTTGCCTATTGGAATACTCCATGTGAAGTATGTTTTGAAAGATTTGACCGAATCTTTGCTTCAAAGATTTCCTACATATCCTGGGCTAAACAGGAATCAGGTCAATGTAGTTCGGGAAATTTTGGTAGTTGGGACTACCATGGGATGACAATGCTTGCTGTTACTGCTGCTGCTGTTGCCACTACTGCTTACCGACTGCCTTATTACAACCAAAGGAAACTGAAACTGAACTAACTATTTATGCCTGTCAACCGCTAGTTACAAGATTCCTATCTATAATTCTTTTGTAACTTGATCTTGGGTCTTAGCTGATTCTACTTGTAGACTTCGATCCGAATCTTGATGCTTGCAAGTTGTAGGCGCCTGTTTATTTCTACGATATTGAGTGAGACGGGGTTTGCGGAACTCGGGACCTTGATCGAATTTTGGAGCGATCCGCCCTTTGTTTGTTCCAATATCTCGGAACATCTTCTTTTTGTCTTTTCTTCTTTTCTTTATTCTGATTGAGACTCATCCCGTAGGTCGTCTCGATCCATACGCCTCGAGGTCAAACCTGCTGAAACAACAAAACAAACTAACGGAATTTTCTGCCCCAGTTTCACTAAGAAAATTTCGTGAGTTAATTGTCATGAAAATTTACAGCACTAACGAGGGGATTGGAAAAAACCCTAGTCTACAAAGCACAACTCAGGGATTGGAGCCCTAATGTCGCAAAAGGTAAAACGCTCAGTTCAGGGATTGGAGCCCTAATGCTGGCTAAACAGACAAATACTCAGTTTAGGGTTGGAGCACTAATGCTGGCTAAATGGAAAATGCTCAGTTCAGGGTTGTATCCCTAATGCTGGCTAACTGGAAAATGCTCAGTTCAGGGTTGGAGCCCTAATGCTGGCTAACTGGAAAATACTCAGTTCAGGGTTGGAGCCCTAATGCTGGCTAAATGGAAAATGCTCAGTTCAGGGTTGGAGCCCAAATGCTGGCTAACTGAAAAATGCTCAATTCAGGGTTGGAGCCCTAATGCTGGCTAAATGGAAAATGCTCAGTTCAGGGTTGGAGCCCTAATGCTGGCTAACAGAAGAATGCTCAGTTCAGGGTTGGAGCCCTAATGCTGGCTAACAGAAGAATGCTCAGTTCAGGGTTGGAGCTCTAATGCTGGCTAAACAGAAAAATGCTCAGTTCACGGTTGGAGCCCTAATGCTGGCTAATAGAAAAATGCTCAGTTCATGGTTGGAGCCCTAATGCTGGCTAAACAGAAAAATGCTCAGTTCAGGGTTGAAGCCCTAATGCTGGCTAAATGAAAAAATGCTCAGTTCAGGGTTGGAGCCCTAATGCTGGCTAAAGGAAAAATGCTCAGTTCAGGGTTGGAGCCCTAATGCTGGCTAACAGAAAAATGCTCAGTTCAGGGTTGGAGCCCTAATGCTGGCTAAAAGAAAAATGCTCAGTTCAGGGTTGGAGCCCTAATGCTGGCTAACAGAAAAATGTTCAGTTCAGGGTTGGAGCCCTAATGCTGGCTAAATGGAAAATGTTCAGTTCAGGGTTGGAGCCCTAATGCTGGCTAACAGGAAAATTCTCAGTTCAGGGTTGGAGCCCTAATTTTGGCTAAATGGAAAATGCTCAGTTCAGGGTTGGAGCCCTAATGCTGGCTAAAAGAAAAATACTCAGTTCAGGGTTGGAGCCCTAATGCTGGCTAACAGCTCAGTTCAGGGTTGGAGCCCTAATGCTGGCTAAATGGAAAATGCTCGGTTCAGGGTTGGAGCCCTAATGCTGGCTAACAGGAAAATGCTCAGTTCAGGGTTGGAGCCCTAATGCTGGCTAAATGGAAAATGCTCAGTTCAGGGTTGGAGCCCTAATGCTGGCTAACAGGAAAATGCTCAGTTTAAGGTTGGAGCCCTAATGCTGGCTAAATGGAAAAATGCTCAGTTCAGGGTTGGAGCCCTAATGCTGGCTAACAGAAAAATGCTCAGTTCAGGGTTAGAGCCCTAATGCTGGATAACAGGAAAATGCTCAGTTCAGGGTTGGAGCCCTAATGCTGGCTAACAGTAAAATGCTCAGTTTAGGGTTGGAGCCCTTATGCTGGCTAAATGGAAAAATGCTCAGTTCAGGGTTGGAGCCCTAATGCTGGCTAACAGGAAAATGCTCAGTTCAGGGTTGGAGCCCTAATGCTGGCTAAATGGAAAATGCTCAGTTCAGGGTTGGAGCCCTAATGCTGGCTAATAGGAAAATGCTCAGTTCAGGGTTGGAGCCCTAATGCTGGCTAAATGGAAAATGCTCAGTTCAAGGTTGGAGCCCTAATGCTGGCTAACAGGAAAATGCTCAGTTCAGGGTTGGAGCCCTAATGCTGGCTAAATGGAAAAATGCTCAATTTAGGGTTGGAGCCCTAATACTGGCTAAATGGAAAATGCTCAGTTCAGGGTTGGAGCCCTAATGCTGGCTAACAGAAGAATGCTCAGTTCAGGGTTGGAGCCCTAATGCTGTCTAACAGAAAAATGCTCAGTTCAGGGTTGGAGCCCTAATGATGGCTAAATAGAAAAATGCCGGGGATACTAACTAACACCCTTTTTTTTTGTTTTGAGTTTTCTTGTTTTAGTAAAATGTAAAAGAGAATTCTGTGGAAACAGCCCTTTTGAGTAGATTCCTTATTGCCAAGCCGTTTCTTGTACTCATGAATTTCTTTTCTTTTTGGGCGACAACCTGCTGCTTGTACGATTGCTTTGGGTCACACCTGTTTTAGTTTTCCAAACAAAGAACAATTGTCAGTTCGGAAATGGCGGTTGGTTCGGTGACCTTGATTGTTCCAGTTTCTTTGTTACGTCCTTATTTCTGTTGAGAAACTCTACCATTGATTGGATTCAAAGGCGAAACCCTTTTAGACTGCGCAGACTCGCATTTCCAGATTCTGTGATGATTTGCCGTGTAAGGCTTTGGTTTTTCCATCCCGTTCTGCTTGGGGACTTCAGTGGAGATTTTTATTGGGGAGACTTTGTGGGGATTTGTACAAGGGGAGGCTCTGTGGGGATTTGTCTAAAGGGAACTCTGTGGGGATTTTTTTTACAAAGCAGACTCGCTGGGGATTTGCTGGGGTAGACTCTTTGGGGAATTTTTACAAAGGGAGGCTATGTGGAGATTTACAAATGGAACCCTGTGGGGATTTCTCTCTCTCTCTCTCTCTCTCTTTTTATATGGGTGTGGCTCTACTTCGAATGCAACCAACATCATGATCCATTGGGTTTGGACAAACGTACCACTGAAACGGGGTATTTACTTCTTATGAAACGGAATTCCGTGAAACCGGTCCTGCCACCTATTCTTTCCTGGTATATCTGGAACTTGGAGTTAAAAATGGAAGGGATTCAAAGAAAAGTAAAACGAAGAACGGAGAAAGCAAATTTAGAAGAGAGGTGTCCCTTTCGGGACAAGAAGGACTTATCTGATGGAAACATGCTGACTTTAAATTGACATGACATGCTTTTTGGACTGGACGCCTGACCTTCAATGAACTTGCATTTCCTCATGAACCAAAAAATGGATCTATGTTTCCAAACCGGTGGAACTTTGCCGAGACTTCCTGAGGTGGAGTCATCCTTTCGGCCGACAGCGCCCTTTGCGGGTTTTTGCTAGTTGACCTCTCTCATTTCTCTTCCTGTCGTCGCTTGATAGCACTCTTTGCGAGTTTTTATTAAACAAACTCTCTCATTTTGGTCTCTCTACTCCCATCGCCTCACGGTGTCCGAAGGTTTTCACCGACAAGACTCTCTCGTTTTATTTTCCTCAATTCTGAATGTACCGGCCTCCAATCGTGATATCTCTTGGCTCCCCTACCTTTGGTAATTGATCCGAAGGACTTGTGCTTGGTAAAGAATGGTGGATGACACTACAACTTCTAATCCGTTCGGTGTGCCCCGGTTTCAATTTCAGGGTAAGTGGGATTTTATTGTTGGTGTGACTGAACCTCAGAGAGAGGCTGACTACGTATCCTTTCGGAATCAAGTCAGACGTAGTTCAGGCCTCATCAATGTTTTGTTTTTTTTTGTTTTTTTTAAAAAAAAAAGGTTAGACAAAGAAATGTAACTGGCTCAAAGGGCTTGTAGAGAGAGTTGATAGTGTTTGGGGTAGTGGGAATAAAACCTTCATCATTTCAAATGTGTCAGGACCACTGGAGTATAACTCAGATATAGTACCTTTTGACTGCATCCGCATTCACTGCTATTTCAGGATCATTTCCTTCAATATCACCTAGATACAATGCTCCTCTCGGCAATATCTTCCTGATGATGTATGGGCCTTTCAATTTGGAGCAAATTTTCCTTTCGCTTCCTGGTGATGTGGCAGAATGCGCCTCAATACCAGTTGACCGACTTCAAAATTCCTGGGTCGGACTTTCTTGTTGTAAGCACGGGCCATTCTTCGTTGGTACAATTGCTCGTGGCAAACCGCAACCATTCGTTTCTCGTCGATCAAAGTCAACTACTCTAATCGAGTCTTAACCCACTCGCTATCTTCGATTTCTGCTTCGACAATGGTTCAAAGCGAAGGAATTTCTACCTCTGCTGGTATCACAGCCTCGGTCCCATAAACCAAAAGATAAGGGGTTGCTCCTACTGACGTACGTACCGTGGTGTGATATCCCAACAATGCAAAGGGTAACTGCTCATGCCACTGTCGGGAACTCTGGATCGTCTTTCTCAAAATCTTCTTGATGTTCTTGTTTACTACTTCTACAGCGCCATTGGCCTTGGGCCGATAAGGAGTGGAATTCCTATGCGTTATTTTGAACTGCTCGCAGACATCTCCCATCAAGTGAATATTCAGGTTCGCTGCGTTATCTGTGATGATAGTTGCAGGAATACCGAAACGACAGATAAGATTTGAATGTACAAAATCCACTACAACTTTTTTAGTGACCGACTTGAGAGTGACAACCTCTACCCATTTTGTGAAGTAGTCGATAGCAACCAATATAAATCTGTGTCCATTTGAGGCCTTCGGCTCGATCGGACCAATGACGTCCATACCCCAAGCAACGAATGGCCAAGGTGCAGACATGGGATGCAGTTCTGTGGGGGGCGCATGAATCAAATCACCGTGCACCTGACACTGATGACACTTTCGAACGAAGCTAAAACAATCCTTTTCCATGGTCATGCAGTAATAACCTGCTCGAAGGATTTTCTTTGCCAAAACATACCCGTTCATGAGGGGCCCGCACACTCCTGCGTGTACTTCGTGCATGATCCTTCTCACCTCCTCGGCGTCAACACATCTTAGTAGATTGAGGTCCGGGGTCCTCTTATACAACAACTCGCCGCTCAAAAAGAAACCACTTGCGTGACGCCTAATGGTTCTCTTTTGATCTCCAGTAGCATGCTCAGGGTATTCTTGTGTCTTCAAGAACCTCTTGATATCATGGTACCATGGCTATGTACACGATCCTGCCTCGATTACATTACAGTAACCGTGTCTCTCCCTGATTTGGATTTCCAAGGGATCGACGTGGGCGTTGCCTGGGTAGGGTAGCATTGAAGCCAAGGTAGCAAGTGCATCCGCTAGTTCATTGTGACATCGCGGGATATACCTGAACTCTATTGATTTAAAACGCTTGCCGAGGTCCTCCACGTGCTGTCGGTAAGGAATAAGCTTGATATCCCGAGTTTCCCATTCACCTTGGGCTTGCCGGATAATCAGATCAGAATCTCCCATAATCAATAAATCTTCGACATCCTGATCGATCGCCATATGCATGCCCATGATGCAGGCTTCATACTCAGCTGTATTGTTCGTGCAAAAGAAACGCAGTCTAGCTGTGGCAGGATAATGCTGACCAGAGGGCAAGATTAAACTTGCCCCGATTCTTACACCTTTGGCGTTTACGGCCCCATCAAAGAACATCTTCCAAACATGAGCGTTTTCCGAGACTACTTCTACGGTGTTTATTTCTTCGTCCGGAAAATAAGTACTCAATGGTTGGCATTCTTCATCAACTGGGTTTTCGGCCAAGTGGTCGGCTAACGCCTGGTCTTTCATTGCCGTGCGGGTGACATAGACTATGTCAAATTCAGTAAGCAAGATTTGCCACTTGGCCAGTCTTCCAGTAGGCATTGGTTTCTGAAATATATACTTCAAAGGATCCAGCCTGCTTATGAGGTAAGTAGTGTGAGCTTGGAGATAATGTCTCAACTTTTGAGCAACCCACGTCAAAGCACAACATGTTCTTTCTAGCAGAGTGTACTTGGCCTCGTAGCCGGTGAATTTCTTGCTCAAGTAGTAGATCGCTTGTTCCTTCTTTCCGGTTATGTCATGTTGCCCGAGGACGCAACCGAAAGAATTTTCCAAGACTGTCAAATACAAGAATAGTGGTCTCTCTGGCTCTGGCGGGACCAAAACTGGGGGATTTGAAAGATATTCTTTGATTTTGTCAAAAGCTTCTTGACACTCAGCCGTCCATTTGATCGCCACGTCTTTCCTCAATAACTTAAATATGGGCTCACACGTGCTAGTCAGCTGGGCAATGAATCGGCTGATATAATTTAACCTGCCCAACAGACTCATCACGTCTTTCTTCGTTCTTGGGGGAGGTAGATATCTGATAGATTTTATCTTTGTTGGATCTAATTCGATACCTCTCCTGCTTACTATGAAACCCAAAAGCTTGCCCGATGGGACTCCGAAAGTGCATTTGGCTAGGTTCAGCTTCAAGTCGTACTTCCTCAGTCTCTCGAAGAATTTCCTCAAGTCTTGGATGTGATTGTCCTGCGTCCTGGACTTGACTATCACGTCGTCCACATACACCTCTATTTCTTGATGCATCATGTCATAAAAAATGGCTGTCATGGCCCTCGTGTAAGTTACCCCAGCATTCTTCAGACCAAACGGCATAACCCGATAACAGTAAGTGCCCCAAGGTGTAGTGAAAGCGGTCTTCTCGGCGTCTTCTTCATCCATCAACACCTGATGATACCCAACGTAACAATCTATGAAAGACTGTATCTCATGTTTGGCGCAATTATCAACAAGGATGTGGATGTTGGGCAACGGGAAATTGTCTTTGGGACTCGCCCTATTCAAGTCTTGATAATCCACACATACCCGAGTCTTCCCATCTTTTTTCGGCACTGGAACTACATTTGCCAACCACGTGGTGTACTGGACTACCCGAATTACTCCTGTTTTCAGCTGCTTAGTGATCTCTTCTTTAATTTTGTCACTGACATCAGTTTTGAACTTTCTTTGCTTTTGTTGAACTGGAGGACAATCAGGGTGAATTGGCAATTTATGAACCACTAGATCAACACCTAATCCTGGCATGTCATCGTATGACCAAAGCAAACACATCTTTAAATTCAAAAAGGAGTTGAATTATCGCGTCTCGCATTTTCTCGTCCGTGTGAATGCTTATTTTGGTCTCTCGGATTTCTTCAGGAGTTCCCAAATTAACCGGTTCGGTGTCATTCAGATTCGTCTTAGGTTTATTCTCAAAGTGTTCCAATTCTCGGTTTATTTCCCTAAAAGCCTCTTCTTCGTCATATTCTGGTTCTTGGTTCATTATTTCACAATTAAATAGCTCATTATGATCTGGGCGTGAAGTCCGCAAGCATGTCATATTATTTAAAGCCGCATTATTATAACTGAAAGAAAAGATAAAGGAAAAATAACAAAAATCAGAACAAAGGAAAAAAATGAGAAAATAATGATTTTTATTTTCTTGGAATTTGGAAGATAACAATGTTTATAACTCAGGAATTCAAAACAACAATTGAAGGGAAAAACATCCAAGTTATATCTTGGGGATAACTCGTGATGCAGGAAGGGTGGCAGGACAGGTCTACCCGGACTCTTGTCTAGTAGGGAATGGCGTGACCTCCCAGTTTTGAAGCTTGGCGTTTGGCCCCACATATAGCATCTCAGCGGTGCTTGTGCCTTCTCCTGGTTGAACCATGTGAGCTTCGTAGAGCATTTCTCTCATTTCCCCACATATCTCCTCGATCTCTTCGGCCGTGAAAACCTCATCGTCTTCTTCTTCGGTGTATTTTGGTCCGACGAAAGTTTCATATAAATCCGGCAATGGCCAAGGTAGCTTCCAGCCCTTATTTTTCCTCTTCTTTGCCCACTCTTCATCTTTTGGAGTGGGTTGAAAACCTATCCCAAAAAGTTTCTTGGTGGAAGGCAAGGTGATGGGTTCCATTATTCCTTGCAGTGTTCGTCTGAGCCCTTTCCTTGGCCTGAACCCATGTCGGATCATTTCTTTAGCCACCATGATCGAGGCGTTAGACAAGAAAGGTTGGGGGCAAGGTCTTCCCTCTTCATACTGCTTTGCTAGCACAACTTCAAAAGTCTGATAAACCGTGTGCTCGCTCCCTTCCCTTGGTTCAAGATATGGGATGGATGGGTCCCAATAAATAGACTGTTCGTCTTCTCCGTGGACCACAATTTCCCGGTCTTCGTACTCAAACTTCACCATTTGGTGGAGAGTGGAAGGTACAGCCCCTGCCGCATGAATCCAAGGTCTGCCGAGGAGAAAATTGTAGGACGTATCCATGTCAAGCACCTGGAAAGTTATTTCAAACTCCACTGGTCCTATAGTCAACACCAAGTCTATTTCCCCGAGGGTGTCCCTCTTGACACCATCAAAAGCCCTTACGCAGACATTATTGGGGCGGATTCTTCCGGTCCCAATCTCCATTCTCTGTAGCGTAGAGAGCGGACATATGTCAACACCTGAACCTCCATCCAACATTACCCACTTGACGTAGTAGTCTTCGCATTTAACTGTCAGATGCAAGGCTTTGTTGTGAGCCGCTCCCTTTGGGGGTAAGTCGTTCTTGCTGAAAGAAACCTGGTTAACGGCGAAGAACCTCTCCGTCATTCGTTCCAGTTGTTCGACTGAGGTTTCAACTGGTACGTATGCTTCGTTCAGGGTCTTGAGCAAGATCTTTTGGTGTTTAGCCGACTTCATCAGCAGAGATAGCATGGACACTTGCTCGGGGCACTTGCGTAGTTGATCTACCACTTCGTAGTCTGGAATTTTCATCTTTTGGAAGAAAACTTCCGCTTCTTCAACGCTTACATGCTTCTTTGGTGGGAAACGTCTCCGTATGGCGTTGTTTAACTCTTGAGTGTTCGAATACCTTCCAATGAAAGTATTTTCCGGAAGTTCTCCCATGACCTCTCTGCCTTTGTACGTAACCAACGTTCTTTGATAGTTCCACGGTACTGTGGACGGGTTTGTCATTGGCTTTTGTGGCACGCGTCCGATAACCACTGGCTCATTCAGCCGAGGTGGTTGAATCGTCCCCCGAACCACATAGGCCCCTTTTGGTACGTACATTGGTTTTGCCCTTTTGACTTCGAAACTCTGCGGCTTCTCTGCTCGACCTCGTGGGACGTAAAGAACTCCATTCTTCACAGGAACCATCTTTCTCTCCACCTTCTCTTCGGGCTCGCCCTTGACAATACTGACCTTTTTTTCCCCTTTTTCTAGCTTCGGGGCTGTTTCAGGCTTTTTCCCTGCGTCGACGATGGCGATTATAGCTTTTAAAGCAAGATCAAATTCTTTGTCCTCGCAAATCATTCCGATCAGCGGCCCGTTATTGTGAGCTGGCAACAGATTGTTAGTCACGTTTGGGACCTCCTCGTCCCTTAGTACTATTTTCCCCTGCTCTATTAAATTCTCGACTACCCTTCTCAAAGCCCAACAGTCATTTGTATCGTGCCCTTCTGCTCCTGAATGATAGGCGCACCTAACACCGGATTTGTAAGTAGGTGATGCCGGATTATGCCTTATCTGAGGGACTGGCTGCAGGAAACCCAACTGGACTAGCTTCGGGAACAAAGTAGAGTATGGTTCACTGATGGGTGTGAAAGTCCGTCTACTAGGTGGTTCCTGAGGGCAGAAGTTATTTTGAGGAGGCTGTGGATTATAGTGGTTGCGGTAGGGAGCCTGATTTCTGGGAGGTGGATCTTGGCCTCGATTGGCTTGCTGTGGCGGATGGACATAGGGCTGGGTATTCATGACCATGTAGGGTTGAGGAGCATATGACACATTTTGGTAGGGGTAGTAGTGTTGTGGGGTTCTCTCTGGAAAACGGGGCCTGGGATTACGATATTCCCTTGCTTTTGATGCTGCCATGGATGTTTCTTCCTTTTTCTTTCCTCTTGCCATTCCTCCGGACCCACTTTGGATGGCTTGGTAGGTTGCCCTTATGGCTGCCTGACTTAAGATTCTTCCTGTTTTCAAACCGTTCTCCACCATCTCCCCGATAATGATTGCTTCTGCGAAAGGCTTTCCCATGGCTGACATCATATTCTGGAAATAGTCTGATTCTTGAGCCTGGAGAAATGTAGTGACCATTTCTATCTCGTCCATGGGAGGTTTTACCCTCGATGCCTGCTCGCGCCATTTAATAGCATATTCTCTGAAGCTTTCTGAACGTTTCTTCTTCAAGTTTGAAAGAGAATTTCGGTCTGGTGCAATGTCGATGTTATACTGGAATTGTCTCACAAAATCCCTAGCGAGATCATCCCATATATGCCATCGAGATATGTCTTGGTCCATATACCATTCTGAGGCTATTCCTACCAGACTTTCCCCGAAATATGCCATTAGCAATTCCTCTTTGCCGCTGGCTCCCCGCAGTTGGTTGCAATATTTCTTGAGATGAGCAATGGGGTCGCCGTGCCCGTCGTACTTCTCAAACTTTGGGGTTTTGAAACCCACGGGTAGGTGCACGTGAGGGAACATGCATAGATCGGTATAGGAGACGCTCTTCTGTCCGCTCAAACCTTGCATGTTTTTCAAACTCTGCTCAAGGCTTCTCATTCTTTTGGCCATCTCATCTTGTTCAGCAATTTTGGGGTTCTGATCCTGCCCAGGTGCAAACTCGCGTTGAGGCTGTGGAGGATGAGTGGTGGTGGCAAACCGAGTTGGTTCCAATGAGAAAGATGGTGCTTGGAATGTGAATGAGGATGAGTCAAAATTTGGCTTGTGTGTAGCGGGTTGTGCCACAATTGGACAGGGAGGTGCAATAAAGATGTTTGTAGCTACATTTGTTGTTGACATCCGGGGATAAGAATCAGAGGGCGATCCAGCGGAGAAGGCCAAAATGGCTGGGTACTCAAATGGGGCAGTCGAATAGATTATGGGGACGTTAGAAGTCCCGCTTGTCCTGGAGAACAACTCAGGGAATACAGGGATAACACTTGGTGGCTCTTTTCCGTTATTCCAGTCATCCAGCATTTCTAACATGCAGAGCCGCAAGATTCTATTTTCCTCCGCAGTTGCGGACTCGGGCGTGAGGACGGCCGAGATCGAACTCTCCTCAGAAACAGGAACTGTCGGCAAAGGAATTTCTGAAGACATTTCTATGCTTCCCTTTGATCTTGTGAAGTAAGTGTGAGTACCGCCTCTTGACTTAACAACAGGTAATTGAACACTCCCTTTCGACCTCGTGAAGTATGAATGTGAGGCCAGACTTTCACCAAACCAACCGCCTTTTCTAAAACCTGGAAGGACTCAAAGACAAATGAACGGTTAGTTCGAAACAAATAACAGATAGGCAATCTCACGTTGGGGCATGATGCACCTACACAGTTAAGTGAATTCCTACATGTTTGCAACGAAAGCATGCGTCATTCCGGCTTCCTTTTAGGCTTCCCTTTTATTTTTATTTTTTTATTTATTTTATTTTTATTTATTTTTCTCTTTTTATTACTGTCTTCAATTTTTGCAGTTAAAATGTGACCGGATCCGATGAGGATTGCCTACGTATCACGATGTCGCGTGAATCAGATCATTACGTAGTTCGAAAGAGATGAGTGTAAAAGAAGCACGCATTTTATTACTGAAACGATCTATTACAACCAACATTTTGAAAAAAGAAAAACAAACCTTGAAAATAAACATAGACTCAAACAGACTAATGCACCCTGATGCGAAAAGACGGACAGAAGATGCTAAGATACAGACTCGGCCTATGAATACATTAAGGTTTCGAAAATTGGTGCCCGCAGGGCATCGTTCGGTCTCACCGCGGTCCTAGGTGTGAGATCCCTTTCAAGTTGTTCCAGCTCATGCACGGTCTGCTTGACATAACCCATCACTGCCGAAAGAACGGTAATGTTGTCATGTTCTCACACCGTAGACACCGTCTGATGATGGCATGGGCAATGGTCCTGGTCTTATCTCTGGTTTGCTTCTTCTCTATGAGCAAGCGTTTTATCTGATCACTGCATGTCTTTAAAACCTGAGAATCCTGCATATGCTGATTCTTTAGTTTTCATACTTCTACCTTCATCCGGGCCAACAAATCGTAACAGTATCTGCTCTCAATTTGGAAATCCTCAGCCTGATTAACTGCTTTAACCTCAAGTGTAGCCATTTCTCTCTTCATTTCGGCAACAGTTTTCTTGTGGTCGCGTTTCAATTGATTCAAGTATCGGCGATGCTTATCTGCTCTTGTACTCCACTGCACCTTGAGCTCTGCAATGACGTTTTCAGACTCTTCTAAACATCTCGCCATTCCCTGGCTTCACTTTTCATCCCTTTTATCAACTGCTCGTCTGATCGACTCCTTAGTTGTTCATCAAGAGCCAATCTCAATTTCTGGATTTGGGCCCTAAGTTCTTCTTTTTCTTAGGCCAATCTATTCTTTTCGCCTCGATCGGTAGCAACTTGCACGTTGTGCTCATATTTCCGACCTTCCACTTGTTGCTTCAACCTGCTGATTTCGGTACGATAGCCTCTTTCTTTTGCCAACCAATCCCACTGCTTTTGCGATGACTTGGCGAAATTCAGGATGTGGGGTCTTTTAGCCGGCCTTTCGTGTTCGATTTCTCTTCTATACCATGCAAGGTAACCCGGTGCCATTTCACTTTTGGCCCGATCCTGCACACAAGTATCTGCTTTCAAATATTGACATTCATTCCAGATCTGGCGGATTTTTGCTTCAGGAAATTGTCCGTCAGGGCTTATCTCAATTGTTTGAGCACTAAGATCTTCCTCGTGTGGTACTATCTGGTATCTTCCGAGTTGTCTCAAGACTCGGCAGGGCGCGTAGGGTTGAATGCTCTTAAGTCCCATCAGTAGGAAATGGGTTCTAGTTGCTGGCATATACATGATCTCATCAACAGGCAACCATCCCAGTGTCCATTGTATTTGGCTGGCAGTAAGAGCTTGAAAGAATGAGGTCCATGCCATAACTCCTTTGGGCAGACTGATTTCTTTGGTTCTCATGTAAAACTCTTCTATGCAAGTTTTCCCCGAGGAACCATGGCTTAAAAGCTCGGAACGATGGCAGAGATGTTCAGTCATCCACATTTGTAGCAGCAAGTTACAACCTTCGAAGAAATTCCCTCCGGCTTTGCAGGCTGTGAGAGCTCGAAAGATATCGGATACCACCATAGGCGCGAGAGTACTGTCATTTTGAGTGAGCAAAGTACTGACGACCCCGGATATCTTCAGATCAATATTTCCATCTTTCCTTGGAAATATTAGAAGGCCCAAAACGTTATCATGAAAGCCACCCGTCTGTGCTTATCCCACTTCTGACGACTACCTTTGCTACATAGCTTGTTAATCGGATTGTTGAATCCTCCTACATGACCATACCTGTCGTATATGAAGCATGGATTACAAAAACCGGCGGCCAAATCTGGGTTGTGGACCGTCCTGGGTATTTTTAGTGAGTCTAGGAACCGATGCACCGTGACAGCCCTTGGGGCAACCAGGTATCTTTGCCTTAATGGAAGTTCAGCAATTCCGATGTACCCAGCCATTTCCTCTAGAGTCGGGGTGAGTTCAAAATCGGAGAAATGGAAAACATTGTGCGCTGGATCCCAGTAGGTGACCAAAGCTCTTACGATATCTCCCCGAGGCTGGATTTCCAGTAAACCCGTGAGACCTTTCAGACATTTCTTGACCTCATCTTGCCCCTCAGCACCTAGATCATTCCACCATAGCCGTAACTTGACAGGGATTTTAGTCATTATCGAAAAGGGTTCGTTTTGTATCGTGCTCATCCTGCACATTTATTAAGGTGACTATGCCAACGAAATGCTTTTATTAGACTCAAAAAAAATAAAACTATGTTTTCTCTTCTTTTTTTTTTTAAAAATGATGGACTCGGTTTTCGAATGCGGCCTTTTAGCACTTCGGGAACGAATATTTTAAGGCTGTGAGGATCAACCGGTCGAAAATCAAAAACGATGACCAAAGACGACCGTTTATGCAATGGTAGCCTTCCGCCGTCCCTTTCGGGAACATTTGGCTGTTTTTTGACAACGAAAGCATCACTTGATTTTTTTTTATTATATTTTTTTAGGAATGGTGACCCGATATTGGGAATATGGCCTCGCAGATCCTCGGGGACGAGGATCCTAAGGCCATTGGGCGATTTGGCCAAAATTTAAAAATGACTAAAATGGCTGTTTATGCAAAGATAGCCTTCCGGCGTCCCTTTCGGGAACATTTGGCTATTCTTGACAAAAATGGCATCACCTGACTCACAAATTAAAATTCTGATATTTTGGCTATTCCCGAAAATGGGGAGGTTGGACCCAATGAGGGCTGCCTACGTATCTCGCACCCTGCGAGAATCAAACCGGCGTAGTTCGGGCCGATCAGGCGTAGAGTAAATAAACTAAACCCCTTCTGACTACAATCTTTTAAAGAAAAGGAGAAAATATTTTTCTGGATTTTATATATATATATATTTATTTTTATTTTTATTTTTTTGAAAAGAGTCTAAGGAAATATTATGAATTTTAAACTTCTTTTCACTTTTTTCGAAATTTCGAAAATCTTTTAGTGAGATACTACAAATGAAACAATTTTTTTTTTGAATTTTGAATTTTCCCTTTTTCTTTTTTTTTTTACTTTTAAATAAATACCTTTTTTTTGGAATTTGAAAGTGATTAAAAGGAAATTTTTTATATTTTTTTTTAATAAATCAAACTAAAAGACAAATTTTGTTTTCATTTTTTTTTAGAAAATTCCGGCGAGGTTTTGATACTACTTGGACATTGGTTTTATTTTTCCAAAAAATAAGTAATTACCTCCCTACGCTGTTATTTTCTTTTTTTCTTTTTTTTTTTAAGTTTTTTTTAGAAACCGGTCAGCATGCAGAGCTGAAGCAAATAAATGCGCAAAACAAACGGGATGCAGCATGATGGTCTTTTCATTTCAGGTTGCCTGTCCTAGACGGACCCAACCCCTGTGTTGAGTCCCCTATGTCAAATGCAACATGATGCAAATAAGCGTTCCTACTAGGGATCCGGCATGAGGTTTTGTTATACTAGGTTTATAACCTGGGTATTTGTTCTAGACTGTGTACCCGAGCGGACAACTCGAGTCGAGGAGGGGGCTACGTACCGGGGACCCGCGAGATCGTCCGGCTTTGTAACTTGTCCGACCTCTTTCTTATTTCAGGTATTGACACTAACAGAATAGGGAGTCTCGACCAGCGAGCTTCTCCCCGGAGGTAAGAAGAGAAGGGTTTCGGCACAGTTTATATACAGTTCAGATAATATCAAAGCGGTAAAAGACAACATTTAGCACGTTATGCAAAAACATGTAATAAAGATCAGATAATAAAGCCAAATATAACAATTATTCTAAGCTCGAATTCATGAACCCTGAACCAAATATTCTGGGTTAAAATCCCCAGCAGAGTCGCCAGAGCTGTCACACCTCCTTTTTGCGCGCCCGCCCCGAAGGGTTAAATGCGCGAGGGAGTTTTTCCAATTTAAGTGACAATATTCGAAATGGGATTATTTATTTAATTCAGAGTCGCCACTTGGGAAAGGTTTGGCTTTTGGTGTCCCAAGTCACCGGTTTATCTTGAATCCCAAATCGAGGAAATTTTCGACTTTCCAAATGAAGTCTGCGAACCAGAAATTCTAAGTAAGGAATTCTGTTGACCCGAGGGAAGGTGTTAGGCACCCTCGAATCCCGTGGTTCTAGCACGGTCGCTTAAATTGTTATAATGGCTAAATATCTGATTTAAATACATGTTGTGACTTATGTGCTTTTATTAAGTTTAAACCGCTTTTATTATTATCATTTATTTTTATAGAATTGCAACGTCGTGAAAATGCATCTCGAACCACGTCACAATCAATGCACCCGTAGTTGTTAACACATTTCGACTCCGTTGAGATTTGAATTTGGGTCACATAAATGCGCACCCGAATTTAAGAAAGTAACATTATTGAAATGCGCCTAAAGAGACTATCACGTTATTTTTGGGGAGGGTCATGAAATTCGCTAAATAACCCATCCCGGATTCTAAGTATTTAACATGTACATTCATGAGGGCCCCGCGGTTTGTGCATTTTTATTTAGCGAGGCTCATCTCATTTATTTTAAAAGGTATCCTAAAGTGACTATATTTCCATTAACTTTTTGTTTCTAAAAATAAGAGAGGGCGAAAGGAAGATCTTATTTAGTTACATGCTACAAGCACATCATTTTACATACTAGATTAAGACGAATGTTAACAGAAAAGAATATTACTTAAAATTTGAAATTATAAGTGAATACAAAATCGACAAAATAATATATTCAAAGAAGATTAATTATTCTATAACTAGATTAACTTTACATAATTATGTGGATAGACCAATAATTGTTTTTGACTAGTCAAAATAAACATCAACCTTGAGTCTTAGTGCTTATTCGAAAGTTTATTAGATCTAAATTTTGGCCATCTTGCTAGATTCACGCCTATTAGATTAAAGCTTTTAACCCCGCACCATTGATTCATATTCCCTAGTATGTAAAAACCTGCCGATTCTATAGAGTTAATAGCTGCTTTATTTACACGGTGAGCCGATGCTAACATTAATTATTAAACTACACTATTAAACCTATATTGAAACAGGGAATTCAAACGAGAGAGTTGACATTAATGGTTAATCCATTGGCATTAACTAACGTGATATGAAAATTGCTTGACATATGCGTTGAAATCAAACTGTATCAGGCCATGGTAAAACAGTTCAAAGATCCAACGGGATACATACAAATGCCTGCTAATATTCTATATTATGTTATCATCACCAACCAAACTAAATTGCTAAAACACGTGGACATATTTCTAACCAATATAACAACATACTACGTAACACTCCATATTGGTTCAGGTACACCCCAATTTATACAAAAAAAACAAATGCCATTAGAATGAGTCCAAGCAAATACGAACCAAATGAATCATTTTAATCCTATTGCTATATTTGAAACACAGGTATTGTGAAAGTAGGTGAATGATTCATTTATTTGTTTACTTCAACTCAACTTCCAATTCAAACGTACATCAATCCATAGTTTCAGAAGCGTGTACCTGGATGTTGAATACAACAGAAGAAACAGAAGGCAGAGAAATCAGCAGCAGCAAACAGGAAAGGCAACAACAACAATAAATACAGCAGCAGTGACAGTAACCAAGTGCACCAGGAACAACTCAAATGAAACCCGAAAGATTTGTGAAAAACCAGGTAGCAACAAACAGCATGCAAAACTCAAAACGGACTCGAACTCAAACCAAGGTTGGAGCAGTAGATTGCAGAGGAATTTTCAACAAATTGGAGTCAAAACCAAAAAGAAACAGTAGTAACTACTAAGGCTTCAAACTAAACCAAAGCCTGATGGAATTATGTTGCCAATCAAAAACTCAATTTCTCTCTTTTCAGGATTGTTTTTTATATCTGGAAAACAACCTCCTTCTACTAATCGAGACCCTCATCTTTTATATCCTTCCCCAGACCATCTACAGCCTGTTAAACCATTCAAACTCCCTCCCATCTCCTGCTGTTTTTCCACTCAAACATTTAAAAATAGAAACCCTCCCATGAGATTCCCCTGACAACAAACTCTTTTCATTATTAAAATGCTTTATCATTTTGTTAAACTAAACCAAGCATGGGCAGCAGGAATGTAACCTGACAGCACATGCTGTCCAATTATTCTGATTCCCTAATTTCTGACCAAACACATGCTACCCAGAGTCAAAAGTGAGCACACATGCTATTAAATTGAACTACAATCTGTAATTCTTGCTAACACCAACAGCTATCCAATCCTTAGGTGATTTCTGATTCAAATAAACACACTAACAAGCAGCTATACTCAATTCCTTAATTGGATTCAAACAAAGCTTCAGCAGAAAAATGAATAACATAAGTCAAATTATTACCATTCAAAGGCTGAGACTAATTGACGACATATATCGAATCGACTACGCGAATCACAACACATACAATCAAAACCAATGACCAAAATCCAACAGTATTAATCATGTGATTCAAATTGTACTGACCAAACAAAAGTTGCCCTGGACCCTAATTAATCAACCAAATTCAATTTCAGTCGATTGTATAGTTTATACACATACACACTATCAGTAAATGAAGAAGGACTTGACCAAATACAGAGGTCCGGGCAAGGTGGACAGAACAGTCGACAAAAATTCAAAAATAAATCAACTAAACATTTGGACATATGAACAGACATTTAACTATAACAAACAAAATGAACTGACAAAGAAAAGGAAAACAAAAATACCTTAAAGGCTTGAAAAATCAGAAAGCCCTAGCTCGGATTTGAATCGACCTTTCTTGGGGTTGAACGGACTTTAATCGAAGTGTTCTCAACTGAGAACACTTCGATTAAGGTCCATTAGACCCTAATCTTCTGGTTCAAACGGACACAAATCGGACTCAGGACTTCTAGGGTTCCTAAGGGCAAATTTGGGATTCAGGTTGTCCTGGTTGGATTCGGACCAAACCAAACCTGGTTTGTTCATGAGGGAGGTCAGGGGAGTGCCTGGCATGGATTTGGGGTGGTTTTGTGTAGGTCGAGGTTCGGCTCGAATCTTCAAATGAAGATTCGAGATGGTGGGGGAGGATTCGAGACCCACGGTTAGTGGATCTGTGTTCAGGGGGTCGAGGTGGTCCTAGGGTGTTAAGGTGGTGGTCACCGACATCCTTGCTGCCTGGTTTATGGCAAGGGGAAAGGGGGGCGGTGCTAGGGTTCCGTGGGGTTTGGGTCTAGTGAGGACGACCTAAAGGCAGGGGGGTCTGGCTTGGGGGCGTGGGGTAAGAGGGATGGACTTATATACGGGGTAGGTGAGTGGATCCAAGCCGTTGGATCTGATGAGATCAACAGTTTGGATTACTTTAACTATATAAAACGGGGTCGTTTGATCTTATGCTGGAACGGATCAAACCGGGTTTCATTGGGTCGGGTTAAGTAATGGGTAAGGGAGATGGGACGAGGGCCGTCAGATCGACCTGGTTTGAACGGCTGAGATGGATTGTCCTTGAAACGACGTAGTTTTTGTGTCAAACTACGTCGTTTTGGTGGCCTGGGAGATGGGCTGCTTGGACCGGCTGCCTTGGGCTGCTTTTGGGCCTCAAATTTTAAAAAGAAAACAGGCTCAATCCGATTTTTAAACCAATTTGCACTCTTTTCTTTTATTTTCTAATTTTAAAACACAAAACCTAATTAAAAATGAAATTAAACACCCATTAATTAGCACTTAACACAATTATCACACACATATTAAAATATTTAAATAGGTAAAATCACACCATGGCGACAAATAGAATAAAAGATGCATATTTTTTGTGATTTTCCTTTTAATAACCGAATTATGGTTTAATTACACACGACATATATATTTTGTATTTTTTGTTTGATAAGACTAAATAAGAATGGACAGAACCACAAATAACTACCAAAAAATGTCACGTAAATTCCAAAAATTGTACGGCGAGACCATTTGTTATTATTTTGATTTCTTTTGGAGTGATTGTCGCGTAAACAAAAATCACGCGCTCACACTATATTAAGCTAATGATTTCCAAATTCAGTTTTGTTTTTAATCATTAGATGAGTATAGAAATTACGGAGCCATAGGAAAAAGAATCATTGAATTTGGACATCGTATGAGGAAGTTATGCTCATTTTCGTGTCGGGGAAAACTTCTGCTTTTGGTATGCTCGCAACTACGAACATTTCCATCGCAATTGCGATGCCAGTTCGCAATTGCGAACTTTTTTGTCGCAAATGCGACCCTTCCCAGCCTCTCTTTGTTCGCAATTGCGAACCTTGGATCCCAAATGCGACTTCTGCAGCTTGATTTTAGCTGTGTACCTCGAGTTTTTGCTTCATTTTATCATATTTTGAGCCCTAGGTCCGAGAATGGGAGATTTTGAGATTGGATTTTCGTATCAAATCATTGGGTAAGTTCCTCTAACTAGTTTTCAATTATATTTTTTGATTATACCTTATATTTGACATCAAAATTCATGAGAATCTAAAGGAGAATTTGGGTTTTAAAGAAAAACCTAGAAATTGAGATTTTTGGATTTTGACCATGATTTTGAGTATGAAATTAAGAGAAAATTATATATTTGAATTCCTAAGGTCATGGGTAACCTTTATCTTCGAAAAATTTCGGATTCCGGGCACGTGAGACCAAAGGCATTTTGGTCATTTCACAAAGCGGAGTTGGGAAATGGTACAATTTGAATTGTTAGCAAGTATTTGCGTATATTCTCATTAGTTTGTCGTTATTTGGAGCATTTTGCGTTGGTTCAAGCCTTCGAAAGAATGTAGAATGCCGATTATGGATCTTCGGAGTGAGGTGAGTCTCCTTTCTAATCTTGTGAAGGGGAAATTATCCCATAGGTGAGTTAAACTGATTATGTGCTCCTAATTGTGGGGGCTACGTACGCACGAGGTGACGAGAGTTCATGTGTAGCTACTATTATGCTATTGTCCGGGTAGACTAAGACCCAAAAGCATGTTATACTTGGATTATTTGCGCATGTTTGTGCTGTTGTCTTGAACTCATTTCAGTTGTTTTATGCCACATTATTGCTCGAGTTCATTTTATTAATAATAAGAAGAAATCTAAGTGAATTTTCCATGAAAGAATTATATGACTACTTGTTTTCCCATATCTAGATTAGAATCATGTTTATAAAACAAATCCACTGCTTGAATATATTTATTAAAGATAAATAGTCATTGGACTGCTAGTGAGTGTCAGAGTTGACAATCTCGTCTCTACTCCTTCGGAATTAGGGGGGACACTCATTGGGTACACGTTGTTTTTGTACTCATACTACACTTGTTGTGCATTTTGTTGCACAGGTATATGTTATTCCAGTGGTCTACAGGACGTAGCAGCATGGATGATTCTGGGACTAGGTGAGTTGCATCATTTGAGACGGCCACAGTTAGGGTAGTCTCTTTCCAGTACTGTATTTATTTTCCGTCCATTGTATTCCGGACGGATGATGTATTTTCATTTCTCTTATCAGTAGATGCTCATGCACTTGTGACTCCGGGTTCTGGGATGGTTTGAAATATTGTGTTACTGGCTTAACTTTTAAATTTGATTAGAAAATCTATATTCTTTAAAAATTTCTAAATATGGAAGAAAAATCATGTATTTCCAAAGT
This sequence comes from Nicotiana sylvestris, assembly GCF_000393655.2. Classification (NCBI taxonomy): domain Eukaryota; kingdom Viridiplantae; phylum Streptophyta; class Magnoliopsida; order Solanales; family Solanaceae; genus Nicotiana; species Nicotiana sylvestris. Next base: position 9,514,839 of record NC_091059.1, read on the forward strand.
GTTAAAAACAAGATTTTGTTTAAGTAATTTGGTTGGCTTGCCTGACAACGGTGTCCGGCGCCACCACGACCCTTAATGGATTTTGGGTCGTGACACATTGAGGATGAGGTTCAAACCTGAGCGGTAATTTGGTTACTGAAGACCAAGAACCTTAACTCAAACACATAGAAAGGAATATGGGGTAGGGATTCACAATAGAAATAGATGCAAGGAAAGAGCATACATAGTTTAATCACTAAACATGAATAGGAGAGTATGCAAGAATGCTGAAACTATAAAGTAAACACATAGGGGTGAGGCAAAAAATTAAATCAGACATACCAGTTTCGGGGAAAACCGGTAAAACACAGACATACCAGTAGTCTTAAAATTTTGGGAAACCTTTAAAAAGTTCAATAGAACACAGACATATTCCAGATCTAAGAAAATAAGCAAGTAAAGAACCTCGGACATCTTAGAGTTTCGGAGAAAACCCTAGAAATGAGAAAGGTCTTGAGGAAAGTCAGATCCTGAGTCGAAAAGGTTCATAGTGCTTGAATATGCCAGAGTAATGGCCGGAGAGGCCGTGGAAACAAAAGATCTGAGAAGATCTGAAGAGAGCCATCGAAGTCGGGCCTCAAATCATCGGACAAACAAGGTTGAGTGGTGGATAAGGGTGAGTGTGGACCATCCATGGCCTGAGAGACCATGTATTCCAGTGAAAATACGGTGAAGGAATGTGGGAAAAGACTAGGGTTCCGGGGAGCTGATGAGAGGGTTTGAGAGAGTTTGGGATTCAAAGGCGGCGAGTCAGGTGAGAATGAAGGGTATTAGGGTAGGTCGTTTGGTTTAATTATGGAAGGGT